>NC_135690.1:0-243598 GCF_964276395.1 Gasterosteus aculeatus
AACAACTGCAAGGTCTCCTAAGAATGGCTAAACTTTGCTTTCCTCGTGCAGAAATATTTGTTCCTCAGGTGAACTTCTCAGACGACCTGCCCATCAGAGAGAAGGCCAACCTAACGCAGCTGAACGAATACATCGGGTCCATTGGTGAGTGCATTCCCAGTTTACCTGAAGCTGCATTCCAGACACAGGCGGATGGGGTTCACTGGACGTCAGAGACGGCTAAGGCCATGTTTGAACACTGGAAGGTTTATTTAAATTAAATGTCCCCAGAAGCCTGCTTACGCAGGAGGGGAATAAATCAGTTATTAATTAAAAGTAAAGCAGCCCAAATTCGGTAGATTTTTTGAACACAACAACGTTTAAGGAAAAGGGTTTTATAAAATCAGTTTTCATCCGTGACATAATATTCACAAAGTGGTGTAAACTCACAACTATTCAGATTCCACCGACAATGCTTCAAACTATGGGATTTTGACAAAACAGTTAAAACGTCATATTACGCTTTAGCCACTAGAGGGAGCTCCAGGTCTTTCTATGGGGGGATCCTCAAATCCCTTGTGTTTATTTAATATCCTGTGAGTGGTGGGACATGCAGTGTGTTGGGGAGACTGGGAATGCACTCTCCATCAGATTTACACAACACAAACGCAACATCCTCAACCACAAGAAAACATACACACCATTAATAAAGCAGTTTATTGAACACAAATGGAGGTTATGGTTAATAATTATTGTTGAATCTTGAGCCAGGTGGACCATAATCCAGAGACGAACTGCAGAGAGGAAATGGATCGCGAAGCTTGACACCAAGCAGCCACATGGGCTGAACGAACATTGAGGGTCCTGGAGTTGGGCCTAGCGATGGACAGTACACTGGGAGCGGTGTTGCCCTGGCAACACGGCTGCCCCAAACCCCTTTTCACCCTAACCCTAACCCTAACCCCTAAACTTTTTTCATTACTTTTACAAGTATGGAGTGAATCCCATGCAGGCTTAGCCTACACCACCTAACACAGAGGCACCACTGGGTGGAGTTGAACCCGAGGCATCTCTCTGGGAGGCGAGAGTGCTAACCACTACACCACTGTACCGTGTCAACTGCAGCCATTAGAATGTCTAATTACTCCAATTTAGAAAAAATTCAGATTTTTATTCAAAAGTGGGTTTTCTCACCATCGTGCACCTTCATATGACTAAAGATAGAATTTCATGACTTTTTGCAAAATATTTTGGCATTCTTTTCAGATGCGGAAGTTTTAAAAAACTTTTTTCATTACTTTTACAAGTATGGAGTGAATCCCATTCAGGCTTAGCCTACACCATCTAACACAGAGGCACCACTGGGTGGAGTTGAACCCGAGGCATCTCTCTGGGAGGCGAGAGTGCTAACCACTACACCACTGTACCGTGTCAGCTGCTGCCGGTAGAATGTCTTATGACTCCAATTCAGAAAGAATTCAGATTTATATTCAAAAGTACGTTTTCTCACCGTCGTCCCCCTTCATATGACTAAAGATAGAATTTCATGACTTTTTGCAAAATATTTTTTCATTCTTTTCAGATGCGGAAGTTTTAAAAAACTTTTTTCATTACTTTTACAAGTATGGAGTGAATCCCATGCAGGCCTAGCCTACACCACCTAACACAGTGGCGCCACTGGGTGGAGTTGAACCCGAGGCACCTGTCTGGTAGGCGAGAGTGCTAAGCACTACACCACTGTACCGTGTCAACTGCTGCCGGTAGAATGTCTTATGAATCCAATTTAGAAAAAATTCGGATTTTTATTCAAAAGTACGTTTTCTCACCGGCGTCCCCCTTCATATGAGAGTTCTAACCACTACACCACTGTACCCTGTCAACTGCTGCAATTAGATTGTCTATTGACTCCAATTTTGAAAATATCCGGATTTTTATTCAAAAGTACGTTTTCTCACCATTGTCCCCCTTCATATGACTAAAGATAGAATTTCATGACATTTTGCAAAATATTTTGGCATTCTTTTCAGATGCGGAAGTTTTAAAAAACTTTTTTCATTACTTTTACAAGTATGGAATGAATCCCATGCAGGCTTAGCCTACACCACCTAACACAGAGGCAGCACTGGGTGGAGTTGAACCCGAGGCATCTCTCTGGTAGGCGAGAGTGCTAAGCACTACACCACTGTACCGTGTCAACTGCTGCCGGTAGAATGTCTTATGAATCCAATTTAGAAAAAATTCGGATTTTTATTCAAAAGTACGTTTTCTCACCGGCGTCCCCCTTCATATGACTAAAGATAGAATTTCATGACTTTTTGCAAAATATTTGGGGATCTTTTCAGATGGGAAGTTTTAAAAAACTTTTTTCATTACTTTTACAAGTATGGAGTGAATCCCATGCAGGCGTAGCCTACACAACCTAACACAGAGGCACCACTGGGCGGAGTTGAACCCGAGGCATCTCTCTGGGAGGCGAGAGTGCTAACCACTACACCACTGTACCGTGTCAACTGCAGCCAATAGAATGTCTAATTACTCCAATTTAAAAAAAATTCAGATTTTTATTCAAAAGTACGTTTTCTCACCGGCGTCCCCCGTTCATAGGACTAAAGATACAACTTCACGACTTTTTGCAAAATATTTGGGGATTCTTTTCAGATGCGGAAGTTTTAAAAAACTTTTTTCCATTACTTTTACAAGTATGGAGTGAATCCCATTCAGGCTTAGCCTACACCATCTAACACAGAGGCACCACTGGGTGGAGTTGAACCCGAGGCATCTCTCTGGGAGGCGAGAGTGCTAACCACTACACCACTGTACCGTGTCAACTGCTGCCGGTAGAATGTCTTATGACTCCAATTCAGAAAGAATTCAGATTTATATTCAAAAGTACGTTTTCTCACCGTCGTCCCCCTTCATATGACTAAAGATAGAATTTCATGACTTTTTGCAAAATATTTTGGCATTCTTTTCAGATGCGGAAGTTTTAAAAAACTTTTTTCATTACTTTTACAAGTATGGAGTGAATCCCATGCAGGCTTAGCCTACACCACCTAACACAGTGGCGCCACTGGGTGGAGTTGAACCCGAGGCACCTGTCTGGGAGGCGAGAGTTCTAACCACTACACCACTGTACCCTGTCAACTGCTGCAATTAGATTGTCTATTGACTCCAATTTTGAAAATATCCGGATTTTTATTCAAAAGTACGTTTTCTCACCATTGTCCCCCTTCATATGACTAAAGATAGAATTTCATGACATTTTGCAAAATATTTTGGCATTCTTTTCAGATGCGGAAGTTTTAAAAAACTTTTTTCATTACTTTTACAAGTATGGAATGAATCCCATGCAGGCTTAGCCTACACCACCTAACACAGAGGCACCACTGGGTGGAGTTGAACCCGAGGCATCTCTCTGGGAGGCGAGAGTGCTAAGCACTACACCACTGTACCGTGTCAACTGCTGCCGGTAGAATGTCTTATGAATCCAATTTAGAAAAAATTCGGATTTTTATTCAAAAGTAGGTTTTCTCACCATCGTACACCTTCATATGACTAAAGATACAACTTCACGACTTTTTGCAAAATATTTTGGCATTTTTTTTAGACTTGGAAGTTTAAAAAAAGTTTTTTCCATTACTTTTACAAGTATGGAGTGAACCCAATGCAGGCTTAGCCTACACCACCTAACACAGTGGCGCCACTGGGTGGAGTTGAACCCGAGGCATCTCTCTGGGAGGCGAGAGTGCTAACCACTACACCACTGTACCGTGTCAACTGCAGCCATTAGAATGTCTAATTACTCCAATTTAGAAAAAATTCAGATTTTTATCCAAAAGTACGTTTTCTCACCGTCGTCCCCCTTCATATGACTAAAGATAGAATTTCATGACTTTTTGCAAAATATTTTGGCATTCTTTTCAGATGCGGAAGTTTTAAAAAACTTTTTTTAATTACTTTTACAAGTATGGAGTGAATCCCATGCAGGCTTAGCCTACACCACCTAACACAGTGGCGCCACTGGGTGGAGTTGAACCCGAGGCACCTGTCTGGGAGGCGAGAGTGCTAACCACTACACCACTGTACCCTGTCAACTGCTGCAATTAGATTGTCTATTGACTCCAATTTTGAAAATATCCGGATTTTTATTCAAAAGTACGTTTTCTCACCATTGTCCCCCTTCATATGACTAAAGATAGAATTTCATGACATTTTGCAAAATATTTTGGCATTCTTTTCAGATGCGGAAGTTTTAAAAAACTTTTTTCATTACTTTTACAAGTATGGAATGAATCCCATGCAGGCTTAGCCTACACCACCTAACACAGAGGCACCACTGGGTGGAGTTGAACCCGAGGCATCTCTCTGGGAGGCAAGAGTGCTAACCACTACACCACTGTACCGTGTCAACTGCTGCCGGTAGAATGTCTTATGAATCCAATTTAGAAAAAATTCGGATTTTTATTCAAAAGTAGGTTTTCTCACCATCGTACACCTTCATATGACTAAAGATACAACTTCACGACTTTTTGCAAAATATTTTGGCATTTTTTTTAGACTTGGAAGTTTAAAAAAAGTTTTTTCCATTACTTTTACAAATATGGAGTGAACCCAATGCAGGCTTAGCCTACACCACCTAACACAGTGGCGCCACTGGGTGGAGTTGAACCCGAGGCACCTGTCTGGGAGGCGAGAGTGCTAACCACTACACCACTGTACCGTGTCAACTGCTGCAATTAGATTGTCTATTGACTCCAATTTAAAAAAATTCAGATTTTTATTCAAAAGTACGTTTTCTCACCGGCGTCCCCCGTTCATATGACTAAAGATACAACTTCACGACTTTTTGCAAAATATTTGGGGATTCTTTTCAGCTGCGGAAGTTTTAAAAAACTTTTTTCCATTACTTTTACAAGTATGGAGTGAATCCCATGCAGGCTTAGCCTACAGCATCTAACACAGAGGCACCACTGGGTGGAGTTGAACCCGAGGCATCTCTCTGGGAGGCGAGAGTGCTAACCACTACACCACTGTACCGTGTCAACTGCTGCCATTAGAATGTCTTATGACTCCAATTCAGAAAGAATTGAGATTTTTATTCAAAAGTACGTTTTCTCACCGGCGTCCCCCTTCATATGACTAAAGATAGAATTTCATGACTTTTTGCAAAATATTTGGGGATCTTTTCAGATGGGAAGTTTTAAAAAACTTTTTTCATTACTTTTACAAGTATGGAGTGAATCCCATGCAGGCGTAGCCTACACAACCTAACACAGAGGCACCACTGGGTGGAGTTGAACCCGAGGCATCTCTCTGGGAGGCGAGAGTGCTAACCACTACACCACTGTACCGTGTCAACTGCAGCCATTAGAATGTCTAATTACTCCAATTTAGAAAAAATTCAGATTTTTATTCAAAAGTACGTTTTCTCACCGTCGTCCCCCTTCATATGACTAAAGATAGAATTTCATGACTTTTTGCAAAATTTTTTGGCATTCTTTTAGACTTGGAAGTTTAAAAAAAAAAAATTCTATTACTTTTACAAATATGGAGTGAACCCCATGCAGGCGTAGCCTACACAACCTAACACAGAGGCACCACTGGGTGGAGTTGAACCCGAGGCATCTCTCTGGGAGGCGAGAGTGCTAACCACTACACCACTGTACCATGTCAACTGCAGCCATTAGAATGTCTAATTACTCCAATTTAGAAAAAATTCAGATTTGTATTCAAAAGTACGTTTTCTCACCGGCGTCCCCCGTTCATATGACTAAAGATACAACTTCACGACTTTTTGCAAAATATTTGGGGATTCTTTTCAGATGCGGAGGATTTAAAAAACTTTTTTCCATTACTTTTACAAGTATGGAGTGAATCCCATTCAGGCTTAGCCTACACCATCTAACACAGAGGCACCACTGGGTGGAGTTGAACCCGAGGCATCTGTCTGGGAGGCGAGAGTGCTAACCACTACACCACTGTACCGTGTCAACTGCTGCCGGTAGAATGTCTTATGAATCCAATTTAGAAAAAATTCGGATTTTTATTCAAAAGTAGGTTTTCTCACCATCGTACACCTTCATATGACTAAAGATAAAATTTCATTGCTTGTTGCAAAATATTTTGGCATTTCTTTTAGACTTGGAAGTTTAAAAAAAAAAAATTCTATTACTTTTACAAATATGGAGTGAACCCTAATGCAGGCTTAGCCTACACCACCTAACACAGTGGCACCACTGGGTGGAGTTGAACCCGAGGCATCTGTCTGGGAGGCGAGAGTGCTAACCACTACACCACTGTACCGTGTCAACTGCTGCAATTAGATTGTCTATTGACTCCAATTTTGAAAATATCTGGATTTTAATTCAAAAGTACGTTTTCTCACCATTGTCCCCCTTCATATGACTAAAGATAGAATTTCATGACATTTTGCAAAATATTTTGGCATTCTTTTCAGATGCGGAAGTTTTAAAAAACGTTTTTCATTACTTTTACAAGTATGGAGTGAATCCCATGCAGGCTTAGCCTACACCACCTAACACAGAGGCACCACTGGGTGGAGTTGAACCCGAGGCATCTCTCTGGGAGGCGAGAGTGCTAACCACTACACCACTGTACCGTGTCAACTGCAGCCATTAGAATGTCTAATTACTCCAATTTAGAAAAAATTCAGATTATTATTCAAAAGTACGTTTTCTCACCGGCGTCCCCCGTTCATATGACTAAAGATACAACTTCACGACTTTTTGCAAAATATTTGGGGATTCTTTTCAGATGCGGAAGATTTAAAAAACTTTTTTCCATTACTTTTACAAGTATGGAGTGAATCCCATTCAGGCTTAGCCTACACCATCTAACACAGAGGCACCACTGGGTGGAGTTGAACCCGAGGCATCTGTCTGGGAGGCGAGAGTGCTAACCACTACACCACTGTACCGTGTCAACTGCTGCCGGTAGAATGTCTTATGAATCCAATTTAGAAAAAATTCGGATTTTTATTCAAAAGTAGGTTTTCTCACCATCGTACACCTTCATATGACTAAAGATAGAATTTCATTGCTTGTTGCAAAATATTTTGGCATTTCTTTTAGACTTGGAAGTTTAAAAAAAAAAATTCTATTACTTTTACAAATATGGAGTGAACCCCATGCAGGCTTAGCCTACACCACCTAACACAGTGGCACCACTGGGTGGAGTTGAACCCGAGGCATCTGTCTGGGAGGCGAGAGTGCTAACCACTACACCACTGTACCGTGTCAACTGCTGCAATTAGATTGTCTATTGACTCCAATTTTGAAAATATCTGGATTTTAATTCAAAAGTACGTTTTCTCACCATTGTCCCCCTTCATATGACTAAAGATAGAATTTCATGACATTTTGCAAAATATTTTGGCATTCTTTTCAGATGCGGAAGTTTTAAAAAACGTTTTTCATTACTTTTACAAGTATGGAGAGAATCCCATGCAGGCTTAGCCTACACCACCTAACACAGAGGCACCACTGGGTGGAGTTGAACCCGAGGCATCTCTCTGGGAGGCGAGAGTGCTAAGCACTACACCACTGTACCGTGTCAATTGCTGCCATTAGAATGTCTTATGACTCCAATTTAGAAAAAATTCAGATTTTTATTCAAAAGTACGTTTTCTCACCGGCGTCCCCCTTCATATGACTAAAGATAGAATTTAATGACTTTTTGCAAAATATTTGGGGATCTTTTCAGATGGGAAGTTTTAAAAAACTTTTTTCATTACTTTTACAAGTATGGAGTGAATCCCATGCAGGCTTAGCCTACACCACCTAACACAGAGGCACCACTGGGTGGAGTTGAACCCGAGGCATCTCTCTGGGAGGCGAGAGTGCTAACCACTACACCACTGTACCGTGTCAACTGCAGCCATCAGAATGTCTAATTACTCCAATTTAGAAAAAATTCAGATTTTTATTCAAAAGTGGGTTTTCTCACCATCGTGCACCTTCATATGACTAAAGATAGAATTTCATGACTTTTTGCAAAATATTTTGGCATTCTTTTCAGATGCGGAAGTTTTAAAAAACTTTTTTCATTACTTTTACAAGTATGGAGTGAATCCCATGCAGGCTTAGCCTACACCACCTAACACAGAGGCACCACTGGGTGGAGTTGAACCCGAGGCATCTCTCTGGGAGGCGAGAGTGCTAAGCACTACACCACTGTACCGTGTCAATTTCTGCCATAAGAATGTCCTATGACTCCAATTTAGAAAAAATTCAGATTTTTATTCAAAAGTACGTTTTCTCACCGGCGTCCCCCTTCATATGACTAAAGATAGAATTTCATGACTTTTTGCAAAATATTTGGGGATTCTTTTCAGATGCGGAAGATTTAAAAAACTTTTTTCCATTACTTTTACAAGTATGGAGTGAATCCCATTCAGGCTTAGCCTACACCATCTAACACAGAGGCACCACTGGGTGGAGTTGAACCCGAGGCATCTGTCTGGGAGGCGAGAGTGCTAACCACTACACCACTGTACCGTGTCAACTGCTGCCGGTAGAATGTCTTATGAATCCAATTTAGAAAAAATTCGGATTTTTATTCAAAAGTAGGTTTTCTCACCATCGTACACCTTCATATGACTAAAGATAGAATTTCATTGCTTGTTGCAAAATATTTTGGCATTTCTTTTAGACTTGGAAGTTTAAAAAAAAAATTTCTATTACTTTTACAAATATGGAGTGAACCCCATGCAGGCTTAGCCTACACCACCTAACACAGTGGCACCACTGGGTGGAGTTGAACCCGAGGCATCTGTCTGGGAGGCGAGAGTGCTAACCACTACACCACTGTACCGTGTCAACTGCTGCAATTAGATTGTCTATTGACTCCAATTTTGAAAATATCTGGATTTTAATTCAAAAGTACGTTTTCTCACCATTGTCCCCCTTCATATGACTAAAGATAGAATTTCATGACATTTTGCAAAATATTTTGGCATTCTTTTCAGATGCGGAAGTTTTAAAAAACGTTTTTCATTACTTTTACAAGTATGGAGTGAATCCCATGCAGGCTTAGCCTACACCACCTAACACAGAGGCACCACTGGGTGGAGTTGAACCCGAGGCATCTCTCTGGGAGGCGAGAGTGCTAACCACTACACCACTGTACCATGTCAACTGCAGCCATTAGAATGTCTAATTACTCCAATTTAGAAAAAATTCAGATTTGTATTCAAAAGTACGTTTTCTCACCGGCGTCCCCCGTTCATATGACTAAAGATACAACTTCACGACTTTTTGCAAAATATTTGGGGATTCTTTTCAGATGCGGAGGATTTAAAAAACTTTTTTCCATTACTTTTACAAGTATGGAGTGAATCCCATTCAGGCTTAGCCTACACCATCTAACACAGAGGCACCACTGGGTGGAGTTGAACCCGAGGCATCTGTCTGGGAGGCGAGAGTGCTAACCACTACACCACTGTACCGTGTCAACTGCTGCCGGTAGAATGTCTTATGAATCCAATTTAGAAAAAATTCGGATTTTTATTCAAAAGTAGGTTTTCTCACCATCGTACACCTTCATATGACTAAAGATAAAATTTCATTGCTTGTTGCAAAATATTTTGGCATTTCTTTTAGACTTGGAAGTTTAAAAAAAAAAAATTCTATTACTTTTACAAATATGGAGTGAACCCTAATGCAGGCTTAGCCTACACCACCTAACACAGTGGCACCACTGGGTGGAGTTGAACCCGAGGCATCTGTCTGGGAGGCGAGAGTGCTAACCACTACACCACTGTACCGTGTCAACTGCTGCAATTAGATTGTCTATTGACTCCAATTTTGAAAATATCTGGATTTTAATTCAAAAGTACGTTTTCTCACCATTGTCCCCCTTCATATGACTAAAGATAGAATTTCATGACATTTTGCAAAATATTTTGGCATTCTTTTCAGATGCGGAAGTTTTAAAAAACGTTTTTCATTACTTTTACAAGTATGGAGTGAATCCCATGCAGGCTTAGCCTACACCACCTAACACAGAGGCACCACTGGGTGGAGTTGAACCCGAGGCATCTCTCTGGGAGGCGAGAGTGCTAACCACTACACCACTGTACCGTGTCAACTGCAGCCATTAGAATGTCTAATTACTCCAATTTAGAAAAAATTCAGATTATTATTCAAAAGTACGTTTTCTCACCGGCGTCCCCCGTTCATATGACTAAAGATACAACTTCACGACTTTTTGCAAAATATTTGGGGATTCTTTTCAGATGCGGAAGATTTAAAAAACTTTTTTCCATTACTTTTACAAGTATGGAGTGAATCCCATTCAGGCTTAGCCTACACCATCTAACACAGAGGCACCACTGGGTGGAGTTGAACCCGAGGCATCTGTCTGGGAGGCGAGAGTGCTAACCACTACACCACTGTACCGTGTCAACTGCTGCCGGTAGAATGTCTTATGAATCCAATTTAGAAAAAATTCGGATTTTTATTCAAAAGTAGGTTTTCTCACCATCGTACACCTTCATATGACTAAAGATAGAATTTCATTGCTTGTTGCAAAATATTTTGGCATTTCTTTTAGACTTGGAAGTTTAAAAAAAAAAATTCTATTACTTTTACAAATATGGAGTGAACCCCATGCAGGCTTAGCCTACACCACCTAACACAGTGGCACCACTGGGTGGAGTTGAACCCGAGGCATCTGTCTGGGAGGCGAGAGTGCTAACCACTACACCACTGTACCGTGTCAACTGCTGCAATTAGATTGTCTATTGACTCCAATTTTGAAAATATCTGGATTTTAATTCAAAAGTACGTTTTCTCACCATTGTCCCCCTTCATATGACTAAAGATAGAATTTCATGACATTTTGCAAAATATTTTGGCATTCTTTTCAGATGCGGAAGTTTTAAAAAACGTTTTTCATTACTTTTACAAGTATGGAGAGAATCCCATGCAGGCTTAGCCTACACCACCTAACACAGAGGCACCACTGGGTGGAGTTGAACCCGAGGCATCTCTCTGGGAGGCGAGAGTGCTAAGCACTACACCACTGTACCGTGTCAATTGCTGCCATTAGAATGTCTTATGACTCCAATTTAGAAAAAATTCAGATTTTTATTCAAAAGTACGTTTTCTCACCGGCGTCCCCCTTCATATGACTAAAGATAGAATTTAATGACTTTTTGCAAAATATTTGGGGATCTTTTCAGATGGGAAGTTTTAAAAAACTTTTTTCATTACTTTTACAAGTATGGAGTGAATCCCATGCAGGCTTAGCCTACACCACCTAACACAGAGGCACCACTGGGTGGAGTTGAACCCGAGGCATCTCTCTGGGAGGCGAGAGTGCTAACCACTACACCACTGTACCGTGTCAACTGCAGCCATCAGAATGTCTAATTACTCCAATTTAGAAAAAATTCAGATTTTTATTCAAAAGTGGGTTTTCTCACCATCGTGCACCTTCATATGACTAAAGATAGAATTTCATGACTTTTTGCAAAATATTTTGGCATTCTTTTCAGATGCGGAAGTTTTAAAAAACTTTTTTCATTACTTTTACAAGTATGGAGTGAATCCCATGCAGGCTTAGCCTACACCACCTAACACAGAGGCACCACTGGGTGGAGTTGAACCCGAGGCATCTCTCTGGGAGGCGAGAGTGCTAAGCACTACACCACTGTACCGTGTCAATTTCTGCCATAAGAATGTCCTATGACTCCAATTTAGAAAAAATTCAGATTTTTATTCAAAAGTACGTTTTCTCACCGGCGTCCCCCTTCATATGACTAAAGATAGAATTTCATGACTTTTTGCAAAATATTTGGGGATTCTTTTCAGATGCGGAAGATTTAAAAAACTTTTTTCCATTACTTTTACAAGTATGGAGTGAATCCCATTCAGGCTTAGCCTACACCATCTAACACAGAGGCACCACTGGGTGGAGTTGAACCCGAGGCATCTGTCTGGGAGGCGAGAGTGCTAACCACTACACCACTGTACCGTGTCAACTGCTGCCGGTAGAATGTCTTATGAATCCAATTTAGAAAAAATTCGGATTTTTATTCAAAAGTAGGTTTTCTCACCATCGTACACCTTCATATGACTAAAGATAGAATTTCATTGCTTGTTGCAAAATATTTTGGCATTTCTTTTAGACTTGGAAGTTTAAAAAAAAAATTTCTATTACTTTTACAAATATGGAGTGAACCCCATGCAGGCTTAGCCTACACCACCTAACACAGTGGCACCACTGGGTGGAGTTGAACCCGAGGCATCTGTCTGGGAGGCGAGAGTGCTAACCACTACACCACTGTACCGTGTCAACTGCTGCAATTAGATTGTCTATTGACTCCAATTTTGAAAATATCTGGATTTTAATTCAAAAGTACGTTTTCTCACCATTGTCCCCCTTCATATGACTAAAGATAGAATTTCATGACATTTTGCAAAATATTTGGGCATTCTTTTCAGATGCGGAAGTTTTAAAAAACGTTTTTCATTACTTTTACAAGTATGGAGTGAATCCCATGCAGGCTTAGCCTACACCACCTAACACAGAGGCACCACTGGGTGGAGTTGAACCCGAGGCATCTCTCTGGGAGGCAAGAGTGCTAAGCACTACACCACTGTACCGTGTCAATTGCTGCCATTAGAATGTCTTATGACTCCAATTTAGAAAAAATTCAGATTTTTATTCAAAAGTACGTTTTCTCACCGGCGTCCCCCTTCATATGACTAAAGATAGAATTTAATGACTTTTTGCAAAATATTTGGGGATCTTTTCAGATGGGAAGTTTTAAAAAACTTTTTTCATTACTTTTACAAGTATGGAGTGAATCCCATGCAGGCTTAGCCTACACCACCTAACACAGAGGCACCACTGGGTGGAGTTGAACCCGAGGCATCTCTCTGGGAGGCGAGAGTGCTAACCACTACACCACTGTACCGTGTCAACTGCAGCCATTAGAATGTCTAATTACTCCAATTTAGAAAAAATTCAGATTTTTATTCAAAAGTGGGTTTTCTCACCATCGTGCACCTTCATATGACTAAAGATAGAATTTCATGACTTTTTGCAAAATATTTTGGCATTCTTTTCAGATGCGGAAGTTTTAAAAAACTTTTTTCATTACTTTTACAAGTATGGAGTGAATCCCATGCAGGCTTAGCCTACACCACCTAACACAGAGGCACCACTGGGTGGAGTTGAACCCGAGGCATCTCTCTGGGAGGCGAGAGTGCTAAGCACTACACCACTGTACCGTGTCAATTGCTGCCATAAGAATGTCCTATGACTCCAATTTAGAAAAAATTCAGATTTTTATTCAAAAGTACGTTTTCTCACCGGCGTCCCCCTTCATATGACTAAAGATAGAATTTCATGACTTTTTGCAAAATATTTGGGGATCTTTTCAGATGGGAAGTTTTAAAAAACTTTTTTCTTTACTTTTACAAGTATGGAGTGAATCCCATGCAGGCTTAGCCTACACCACCTAACACAGAGGCACCACTGGGTGGAGTTGAACCCGAGGCATCTCTCTGGGAGGCGAGAGTGCTAACCACTACACCACTGTACCGTGTCAACTGCAGCCATTAAAATGTCTAATTACTCCAATTTAGAAAAAATTCAGATTTTTATTCAAAAGTACGTTTTCTCACCGGCGTCCCCCGTTCATATGACTAAAGATACAACTTTACGACTTTTTGCAAAATATTTGGCGATTCTTTTCAGATGCGGAAGTTTTAAAAAACTTTTTTCCACTACTTTTACAAGTATGGAGTGAATCCCATGCAGGCTTAGCCTACACCATCTAACACAGAGGCACCACTGGGTGGAGTTGAACCCGAGGCATCTGTCTGGGAGGGGAGAGTGCTAACCACTACACCACTGTACCGTGTTAACTGCTGCCGTTAGAATGTCTTATGAATCCAATTTAGAAAAAATTCAGATTATTATTCAAAAGTACGTTTTCTCACCGGCGTCCCCCGTTCATATGACTAAAGATACAACTTCACGACTTTTTGCAAAATATTTGGGGATTCTTTTCAGATGCGGAATTTAAAAAAAAAAATTTCCATTACTTTTACAAGTATGGAGCGAACCCCAAGGTCGCTTACCCTACACTACCTAACACAGAGGCTCCACTGGGTGGAGTTGAACCCGAGGCATCTCTCTGGGAGGCGAGAGTGCTAACCACTACACCACTGTACCGTGTCAACTGCAGCCATTAGAATGTCTAATTACTCCAATTTAGAAAAAATTCAGATTTTTATTCAAAAGTACGTTTTCTCACCGGCGTCCCCCGTTCATATGACTAAAGATACAACTTCACGACTTTTTGCAAAATATTTGGGGATTCTTTTCAGATGCGGAAGTTTTAAAAAAGTTTTTTCCATTACTTTTACAAATATGGAGTGAACCCCATGCAGGCTTAGCCTACACCACCTAACACAGTGGCGCCACTGGGTGGAGTTGAACCCGAGGCACCTGTCTGGGAGGCGAGAGTGCTAACCACTACACCACTGTACCGTGTCAACTGCTGCAATTAGATTGTCTATTGACTTCAATTTAGAAAATATCCGGATTTTTATTCAAAAGTACGTTTTCTCACCATTGTCCCCCTTCATATGACTAAAGATAGAATTTCATGACATTTTGCAAAATATTTTGGCATTCTTTTCAGATGCGGAAGTTTTAAAAAACGTTTTTCATTACTTTTACAAGTATGGAGTGAATCCCACGCAGGCTAAGCCTACACCACCTAACACAGAGGCACCACTGGGTGGAGTTGAACCCGAGGCATCTGTCTGGGAGGCGAGAGTGCTAACCACTACACCACTGTACCGTGTCAACTGCAGCCATTAGAATGTCTAATTACTCCAATTTAGAAAAAATTCAGATTTTTATTCAAAAGTACGTTTTCTCACCGGCATCCCCCGTTCATATGACTAAAGATACAACTTCACGACTTTTTGCAAAATATTTGGGGATTCTTTTTAGATGCAGAAGTTTTAAAAAACTTTTTTCCATTACTTTTACAAGTATGGAGTGAATCCCATGCAGGCATAGCCTACACCATCTAACACAGAGGCACCACTGGGTGGAGTTGAACCCGAGGTATCTGTCTGGGAGGCGAGAGTGCTAACTACTACACCACTGTACCGTGTCAACTGCTGCCGTTAGAATGTCTTATGAATCCAATTTAGAAAAAATTCGGATTTTTATTCAAAAGTAGGTTTTCTCACCATCGTGCACCTCCATATGACTAAAGATAGAATTTCATTACTTTTTGCAAAATATTTTGGCATTTTTTTCAGACTTGGAAGTTTAAAAAAAGTTTTTTCCATTACTTTTACAAATATGGAGTGAACCCCATGCAGGCTTACCCTACACCACCTAAGACAGAGGCACCACTGGGTGGAGTTGAACCCGAGGCATCTGTCTGGGAGGCGAGAGTGCTAAGCACTACACCACTGTACCGTGTCAACTGCTGCCGGTAGAATGTCTTATGAATCCAATTTAGAAAAAATTCGGATTTTTATTCAAAAGTACGTTTTCTCACCGGCGTCCCCCTTCATATGACTAAAGATAGAATTTCATGACTTTTTGCAAAATATTTGGGGATCTTTTCAGATGGGAAGTTTTAAAAAACTTTTTTCATTACTTTTACAAGTATGGAGTGAATCCCATGCAGGCGTAGCCTACACAACCTAACACAGAGGCACCAGTGGGTGGAGTTGAACCCGAGGCATCTCTCTGGGAGGCGAGAGTGCTAACCACTACACCACTGTACCGTGTCAACTGCAGCCATTAGAATGTCTAATTACTCCAATTTAAAAAAAATTCAGATTTTTATTCAAAAGTACGTTTTCTCACCGGCGTCCCCCGTTCATAGGACTAAAGATACAACTTCACGACTTTTTGCAAAATATTTGGGGATTCTTTTCAGATGCGGAAGTTTTAAAAAACTTTTTTCCATTACTTTTACAAGTATGGAGTGAATCCCATTCAGGATTAGCCTACACCATCTAACACAGAGGCACCACTGGGTGGAGTTGAACCCGAGGCATCTCTCTGGGAGGCGAGAGTGCTAACCACTACACCACTGTACCGTGTCAACTGCTGCCGGTAGAATGTCTTATGACTCCAATTCAGAAAGAATTCAGATTTATATTCAAAAGTACGTTTTCTCACCGTCGTCCCCCTTCATATGACTAAAGATAGAATTTCATGACTTTTTGCAAAATATTTTGGCATTCTTTTCAGATGCGGAAGTTTTAAAAAACTTTTTTCATTACTTTTACAAGTATGGAGTGAATCCCATGCAGGCTTAGCCTACACCACCTAACACAGTGGCGCCACTGGGTGGAGTTGAACCCGAGGCACCTGTCTGGGAGGCGAGAGTTCTAACCACTACACCACTGTACCCTGTCAACTGCTGCAATTAGATTGTCTATTAACTCCAATTTTGAAAATATCCGGATTTTTATTCAAAAGTACGTTTTCTCACCATTGTCCCCCTTCATATGACTAAAGATAGAATTTCATGACATTTTGCAAAATATTTTGGCATTCTTTTCAGATGCGGAAGTTTTAAAAAACTTTTTTCATTACTTTTACAAGTATGGAATGAATCCCATGCAGGCTTAGCCTACACCACCTAACACAGAGGCACCACTGGGTGGAGTTGAACCCGAGGCATCTCTCTGGGAGGCGAGAGTGCTAAGCACTACACCACTGTACCGTGTCAACTGCTGCCGGTAGAATGTCTTATGAATCCAATTTAGAAAAAATTCGGATTTTTATTCAAAAGTAGGTTTTCTCACCATCGTACACCTTCATATGACTAAAGATACAACTTCACGACTTTTTGCAAAATATTTTGGCATTTTTTTTAGACTTGGAAGTTTAAAAAAAGTTTTTTCCATTACTTTTACAAATATGGAGTGAACCCAATGCAGGCTTAGCCTACACCACCTAACACAGTGGCACCACTGGGTGGAGTTGAACCCGTGGCATCTGTCTGGGAGGCGAGAGTGCTAACCACTACACCACTGTACCGTGTCAACTGCTGCAATTAGATTGTCTATTGACTCCAATTTTGAAAATATCTGGATTTTAATTCAAAAGTACGTTTTCTCACCATTGTCCCCCTTCATATGACTAAAGATAGAATTTCATGACATTTTGCAAAATATTTGGGCATTCTTTTCAGATGCGGAAGTTTTAAAAAACGTTTTTCATTACTTTTACAAGTATGGAGTGAATCCCATGCAGGCTTAGCCTACACCACCTAACACAGAGGCACCACTGGGTGGAGTTGAACCCGAGGCATCTCTCTGGGAGGCGAGAGTGCTAAGCACTACACCACTGTACCGTGTCAATTGCTGCCATTAGAATGTCTTATGACTCCAATTTAGAAAAAATTCAGATTTTTATTCAAAAGTACGTTTTCTCACCGGCGTCCCCCTTCATATGACTAAAGATAGAATTTAATGACTTTTTGCAAAATATTTGGGGATCTTTTCAGATGGGAAGTTTTAAAAAACTTTTTTCATTACTTTTACAAGTATGGAGTGAATCCCATGCAGGCTTAGCCTACACCACCTAACACAGAGGCACCACTGGGTGGAGTTGAACCCGAGGCATCTCTCTGGGAGGCGAGAGTGCTAACCACTACACCACTGTACCGTGTCAACTGCAGCCATTAGAATGTCTAATTACTCCAATTTAGAAAAAATTCAGATTTTTATTCAAAAGTGGGTTTTCTCACCATCGTGCACCTTCATATGACTAAAGATAGAATTTCATGACTTTTTGCAAAATATTTTGGCATTCTTTTCAGATGCGGAAGTTTTAAAAAACTTTTTTCATTACTTTTACAAGTATGGAGTGAATCCCATGCAGGCTTAGCCTACACCACCTAACACAGAGGCACCACTGGGTGGAGTTGAACCCGAGGCATCTCTCTGGGAGGCGAGAGTGCTAAGCACTACACCACTGTACCGTGTCAATTGCTGCCATAAGAATGTCCTATGACTCCAATTTAGAAAAAATTCAGATTTTTATTCAAAAGTACGTTTTCTCACCGTCGTCCCCCTTCATATGACTAAAGATAGAATTTCATGACTTTTTGCAAAATTTTTTGGCATTCTTTTAGACTTGGAAGTTTAAAAAAAAAAAATTCTATTACTTTTACAAATATGGAGTGAACCCCATGCAGGCGTAGCCTACACAACCTAACACAGAGGCACCACTGGGTGGAGTTGAACCCGAGGCATCTCTCTGGGAGGCGAGAGTGCTAACCACTACACCACTGTACCATGTCAACTGCAGCCATTAGAATGTCTAATTACTCCAATTTAGAAAAAATTCAGATTTGTATTCAAAAGTACGTTTTCTCACCGGCGTCCCCCGTTCATATGACTAAAGATACAACTTCACGACTTTTTGCAAAATATTTGGGGATTCTTTTCAGATGCGGAGGATTTAAAAAACTTTTTTCCATTACTTTTACAAGTATGGAGTGAATCCCATTCAGGCTTAGCCTACACCATCTAACACAGAGGCACCACTGGGTGGAGTTGAACCCGAGGCATCTGTCTGGGAGGCGAGAGTGCTAACCACTACACCACTGTACCGTGTCAACTGCTGCCGGTAGAATGTCTTATGAATCCAATTTAGAAAAAATTCGGATTTTTATTCAAAAGTAGGTTTTCTCACCATCGTACACCTTCATATGACTAAAGATAAAATTTCATTGCTTGTTGCAAAATATTTTGGCATTTCTTTTAGACTTGGAAGTTTAAAAAAAAAAAATTCTATTACTTTTACAAATATGGAGTGAACCCTAATGCAGGCTTAGCCTACACCACCTAACACAGTGGCACCACTGGGTGGAGTTGAACCCGAGGCATCTGTCTGGGAGGCGAGAGTGCTAACCACTACACCACTGTACCGTGTCAACTGCTGCAATTAGATTGTCTATTGACTCCAATTTTGAAAATATCTGGATTTTAATTCAAAAGTACGTTTTCTCACCATTGTCCCCCTTCATATGACTAAAGATAGAATTTCATGACATTTTGCAAAATATTTTGGCATTCTTTTCAGATGCGGAAGTTTTAAAAAACGTTTTTCATTACTTTTACAAGTATGGAGTGAATCCCATGCAGGCTTAGCCTACACCACCTAACACAGAGGCACCACTGGGTGGAGTTGAACCCGAGGCATCTCTCTGGGAGGCGAGAGTGCTAACCACTACACCACTGTACCATGTCAACTGCAGCCATTAGAATGTCTAATTACTCCAATTTAGAAAAAATTCAGATTTGTATTCAAAAGTACGTTTTCTCACCGGCGTCCCCCGTTCATATGACTAAAGATACAACTTCACGACTTTTTGCAAAATATTTGGGGATTCTTTTCAGATGCGGAGGATTTAAAAAACTTTTTTCCATTACTTTTACAAGTATGGAGTGAATCCCATTCAGGCTTAGCCTACACCATCTAACACAGAGGCACCACTGGGTGGAGTTGAACCCGAGGCATCTGTCTGGGAGGCGAGAGTGCTAACCACTACACCACTGTACCGTGTCAACTGCTGCCGGTAGAATGTCTTATGAATCCAATTTAGAAAAAATTCGGATTTTTATTCAAAAGTAGGTTTTCTCACCATCGTACACCTTCATATGACTAAAGATAAAATTTCATTGCTTGTTGCAAAATATTTTGGCATTTCTTTTAGACTTGGAAGTTTAAAAAAAAAAAATTCTATTACTTTTACAAATATGGAGTGAACCCTAATGCAGGCTTAGCCTACACCACCTAACACAGTGGCACCACTGGGTGGAGTTGAACCCGAGGCATCTGTCTGGGAGGCGAGAGTGCTAACCACTACACCACTGTACCGTGTCAACTGCTGCAATTAGATTGTCTATTGACTCCAATTTTGAAAATATCTGGATTTTAATTCAAAAGTACGTTTTCTCACCATTGTCCCCCTTCATATGACTAAAGATAGAATTTCATGACATTTTGCAAAATATTTTGGCATTCTTTTCAGATGCGGAAGTTTTAAAAAACGTTTTTCATTACTTTTACAAGTATGGAGTGAATCCCATGCAGGCTTAGCCTACACCACCTAACACAGAGGCACCACTGGGTGGAGTTGAACCCGAGGCATCTCTCTGGGAGGCGAGAGTGCTAACCACTACACCACTGTACCGTGTCAACTGCAGCCATTAGAATGTCTAATTACTCCAATTTAGAAAAAATTCAGATTATTATTCAAAAGTACGTTTTCTCACCGGCGTCCCCCGTTCATATGACTAAAGATACAACTTCACGACTTTTTGCAAAATATTTGGGGATTCTTTTCAGATGCGGAAGATTTAAAAAACTTTTTTCCATTACTTTTACAAGTATGGAGTGAATCCCATTCAGGCTTAGCCTACACCATCTAACACAGAGGCACCACTGGGTGGAGTTGAACCCGAGGCATCTGTCTGGGAGGCGAGAGTGCTAACCACTACACCACTGTACCGTGTCAACTGCTGCCGGTAGAATGTCTTATGAATCCAATTTAGAAAAAATTCGGATTTTTATTCAAAAGTAGGTTTTCTCACCATCGTACACCTTCATATGACTAAAGATAGAATTTCATTGCTTGTTGCAAAATATTTTGGCATTTCTTTTAGACTTGGAAGTTTAAAAAAAAAAATTCTATTACTTTTACAAATATGGAGTGAACCCCATGCAGGCTTAGCCTACACCACCTAACACAGTGGCACCACTGGGTGGAGTTGAACCCGAGGCATCTGTCTGGGAGGCGAGAGTGCTAACCACTACACCACTGTACCGTGTCAACTGCTGCAATTAGATTGTCTATTGACTCCAATTTTGAAAATATCTGGATTTTAATTCAAAAGTACGTTTTCTCACCATTGTCCCCCTTCATATGACTAAAGATAGAATTTCATGACATTTTGCAAAATATTTTGGCATTCTTTTCAGATGCGGAAGTTTTAAAAAACGTTTTTCATTACTTTTACAAGTATGGAGAGAATCCCATGCAGGCTTAGCCTACACCACCTAACACAGAGGCACCACTGGGTGGAGTTGAACCCGAGGCATCTCTCTGGGAGGCGAGAGTGCTAAGCACTACACCACTGTACCGTGTCAATTGCTGCCATTAGAATGTCTTATGACTCCAATTTAGAAAAAATTCAGATTTTTATTCAAAAGTACGTTTTCTCACCGGCGTCCCCCTTCATATGACTAAAGATAGAATTTAATGACTTTTTGCAAAATATTTGGGGATCTTTTCAGATGGGAAGTTTTAAAAAACTTTTTTCATTACTTTTACAAGTATGGAGTGAATCCCATGCAGGCTTAGCCTACACCACCTAACACAGAGGCACCACTGGGTGGAGTTGAACCCGAGGCATCTCTCTGGGAGGCGAGAGTGCTAACCACTACACCACTGTACCGTGTCAACTGCAGCCATCAGAATGTCTAATTACTCCAATTTAGAAAAAATTCAGATTTTTATTCAAAAGTGGGTTTTCTCACCATCGTGCACCTTCATATGACTAAAGATAGAATTTCATGACTTTTTGCAAAATATTTTGGCATTCTTTTCAGATGCGGAAGTTTTAAAAAACTTTTTTCATTACTTTTACAAGTATGGAGTGAATCCCATGCAGGCTTAGCCTACACCACCTAACACAGAGGCACCACTGGGTGGAGTTGAACCCGAGGCATCTCTCTGGGAGGCGAGAGTGCTAAGCACTACACCACTGTACCGTGTCAATTTCTGCCATAAGAATGTCCTATGACTCCAATTTAGAAAAAATTCAGATTTTTATTCAAAAGTACGTTTTCTCACCGGCGTCCCCCTTCATATGACTAAAGATAGAATTTCATGACTTTTTGCAAAATATTTGGGGATTCTTTTCAGATGCGGAAGATTTAAAAAACTTTTTTCCATTACTTTTACAAGTATGGAGTGAATCCCATTCAGGCTTAGCCTACACCATCTAACACAGAGGCACCACTGGGTGGAGTTGAACCCGAGGCATCTGTCTGGGAGGCGAGAGTGCTAACCACTACACCACTGTACCGTGTCAACTGCTGCCGGTAGAATGTCTTATGAATCCAATTTAGAAAAAATTCGGATTTTTATTCAAAAGTAGGTTTTCTCACCATCGTACACCTTCATATGACTAAAGATAGAATTTCATTGCTTGTTGCAAAATATTTTGGCATTTCTTTTAGACTTGGAAGTTTAAAAAAAAAATTTCTATTACTTTTACAAATATGGAGTGAACCCCATGCAGGCTTAGCCTACACCACCTAACACAGTGGCACCACTGGGTGGAGTTGAACCCGAGGCATCTGTCTGGGAGGCGAGAGTGCTAACCACTACACCACTGTACCGTGTCAACTGCTGCAATTAGATTGTCTATTGACTCCAATTTTGAAAATATCTGGATTTTAATTCAAAAGTACGTTTTCTCACCATTGTCCCCCTTCATATGACTAAAGATAGAATTTCATGACATTTTGCAAAATATTTGGGCATTCTTTTCAGATGCGGAAGTTTTAAAAAACGTTTTTCATTACTTTTACAAGTATGGAGTGAATCCCATGCAGGCTTAGCCTACACCACCTAACACAGAGGCACCACTGGGTGGAGTTGAACCCGAGGCATCTCTCTGGGAGGCAAGAGTGCTAAGCACTACACCACTGTACCGTGTCAATTGCTGCCATTAGAATGTCTTATGACTCCAATTTAGAAAAAATTCAGATTTTTATTCAAAAGTACGTTTTCTCACCGGCGTCCCCCTTCATATGACTAAAGATAGAATTTAATGACTTTTTGCAAAATATTTGGGGATCTTTTCAGATGGGAAGTTTTAAAAAACTTTTTTCATTACTTTTACAAGTATGGAGTGAATCCCATGCAGGCTTAGCCTACACCACCTAACACAGAGGCACCACTGGGTGGAGTTGAACCCGAGGCATCTCTCTGGGAGGCGAGAGTGCTAACCACTACACCACTGTACCGTGTCGACTGCAGCCATTAGAATGTCTAATTACTCCAATTTAGAAAAAATTCAGATTTTTATTCAAAAGTGGGTTTTCTCACCATCGTGCACCTTCATATGACTAAAGATAGAATTTCATGACTTTTTGCAAAATATTTTGGCATTCTTTTCAGATGCGGAAGTTTTAAAAAACTTTTTTCATTACTTTTACAAGTATGGAGTGAATCCCATGCAGGCTTAGCCTACACCACCTAACACAGAGGCACCACTGGGTGGAGTTGAACCCGAGGCATCTCTCTGGGAGGCGAGAGTGCTAAGCACTACACCACTGTACCGTGTCAATTGCTGCCATAAGAATGTCCTATGACTCCAATTTAGAAAAAATTCAGATTTTTATTCAAAAGTACGTTTTCTCACCGGCGTCCCCCTTCATATGACTAAAGATAGAATTTCATGACTTTTTGCAAAATATTTGGGGATCTTTTCAGATGGGAAGTTTTAAAAAACTTTTTTCTTTACTTTTACAAGTATGGAGTGAATCCCATGCAGGCTTAGCCTACACCACCTAACACAGAGGCACCACTGGGTGGAGTTGAACCCGAGGCATCTCTCTGGGAGGCGAGAGTGCTAACCACTACACCACTGTACCGTGTCAACTGCAGCCATTAAAATGTCTAATTACTCCAATTTAGAAAAAATTCAGATTTTTATTCAAAAGTACGTTTTCTCACCGGCGTCCCCCGTTCATATGACTAAAGATACAACTTTACGACTTTTTGCAAAATATTTGGCGATTCTTTTCAGATGCGGAAGTTTTAAAAAACTTTTTTCCACTACTTTTACAAGTATGGAGTGAATCCCATGCAGGCTTAGCCTACACCATCTAACACAGAGGCACCACTGGGTGGAGTTGAACCCGAGGCATCTGTCTGGGAGGGGAGAGTGCTAACCACTACACCACTGTACCGTGTTAACTGCTGCCGTTAGAATGTCTTATGAATCCAATTTAGAAAAAATTCAGATTATTATTCAAAAGTACGTTTTCTCACCGGCGTCCCCCGTTCATATGACTAAAGATACAACTTCACGACTTTTTGCAAAATATTTGGGGATTCTTTTCAGATGCGGAATTTAAAAAAAAAAATTTCCATTACTTTTACAAGTATGGAGCGAACCCCAAGGTCGCTTACCCTACACTACCTAACACAGAGGCTCCACTGGGTGGAGTTGAACCCGAGGCATCTCTCTGGGAGGCGAGAGTGCTAACCACTACACCACTGTACCGTGTCAACTGCAGCCATTAGAATGTCTAATTACTCCAATTTAGAAAAAATTCAGATTTTTATTCAAAAGTACGTTTTCTCACCGGCGTCCCCCGTTCATATGACTAAAGATACAACTTCACGACTTTTTGCAAAATATTTGGGGATTCTTTTCAGATGCGGAAGTTTTAAAAAAGTTTTTTCCATTACTTTTACAAATATGGAGTGAACCCCATGCAGGCTTAGCCTACACCACCTAACACAGTGGCGCCACTGGGTGGAGTTGAACCCGAGGCACCTGTCTGGGAGGCGAGAGTGCTAACCACTACACCACTGTACCGTGTCAACTGCTGCAATTAGATTGTCTATTGACTTCAATTTAGAAAATATCCGGATTTTTATTCAAAAGTACGTTTTCTCACCATTGTCCCCCTTCATATGACTAAAGATAGAATTTCATGACATTTTGCAAAATATTTTGGCATTCTTTTCAGATGCGGAAGTTTTAAAAAACGTTTTTCATTACTTTTACAAGTATGGAGTGAATCCCACGCAGGCTAAGCCTACACCACCTAACACAGAGGCACCACTGGGTGGAGTTGAACCCGAGGCATCTGTCTGGGAGGCGAGAGTGCTAACCACTACACCACTGTACCGTGTCAACTGCAGCCATTAGAATGTCTAATTACTCCAATTTAGAAAAAATTCAGATTTTTATTCAAAAGTACGTTTTCTCACCGGCATCCCCCGTTCATATGACTAAAGATACAACTTCACAACTTTTTGCAAAATATTTGGGGATTCTTTTTAGATGCAGAAGTTTTAAAAAACTTTTTTCCATTACTTTTACAAGTATGGAGTGAATCCCATGCAGGCATAGCCTACACCATCTAACACAGAGGCACCACTGGGTGGAGTTGAACCCGAGGTATCTGTCTGGGAGGCGAGAGTGCTAACTACTACACCACTGTACCGTGTCAACTGCTGCCGTTAGAATGTCTTATGAATCCAATTTAGAAAAAATTCGGATTTTTATTCAAAAGTAGGTTTTCTCACCATCGTGCACCTCCATATGACTAAAGATAGAATTTCATTACTTTTTGCAAAATATTTTGGCATTTTTTTCAGACTTGGAAGTTTAAAAAAAGTTTTTTCCATTACTTTTACAAATATGGAGTGAACCCCATGCAGGCTTACCCTACACCACCTAAGACAGAGGCACCACTGGGTGGAGTTGAACCCGAGGCATCTGTCTGGGAGGCGAGAGTGCTAAGCACTACACCACTGTACCGTGTCAACTGCTGCCGGTAGAATGTCTTATGAATCCAATTTAGAAAAAATTCGGATTTTTATTCAAAAGTACGTTTTCTCACCGGCGTCCCCCTTCATATGACTAAAGATAGAATTTCATGACTTTTTGCAAAATATTTGGGGATCTTTTCAGATGGGAAGTTTTAAAAAACTTTTTTCATTACTTTTACAAGTATGGAGTGAATCCCATGCAGGCGTAGCCTACACAACCTAACACAGAGGCACCAGTGGGTGGAGTTGAACCCGAGGCATCTCTCTGGGAGGCGAGAGTGCTAACCACTACACCACTGTACCGTGTCAACTGCAGCCATTAGAATGTCTAATTACTCCAATTTAAAAAAAATTCAGATTTTTATTCAAAAGTACGTTTTCTCACCGGCGTCCCCCGTTCATAGGACTAAAGATACAACTTCACGACTTTTTGCAAAATATTTGGGGATTCTTTTCAGATGCGGAAGTTTTAAAAAACTTTTTTCCATTACTTTTACAAGTATGGAGTGAATCCCATTCAGGATTAGCCTACACCATCTAACACAGAGGCACCACTGGGTGGAGTTGAACCCGAGGCATCTCTCTGGGAGGCGAGAGTGCTAACCACTACACCACTGTACCGTGTCAACTGCTGCCGGTAGAATGTCTTATGACTCCAATTCAGAAAGAATTCAGATTTATATTCAAAAGTACGTTTTCTCACCGTCGTCCCCCTTCATATGACTAAAGATAGAATTTCATGACTTTTTGCAAAATATTTTGGCATTCTTTTCAGATGCGGAAGTTTTAAAAAACTTTTTTCATTACTTTTACAAGTATGGAGTGAATCCCATGCAGGCTTAGCCTACACCACCTAACACAGTGGCGCCACTGGGTGGAGTTGAACCCGAGGCACCTGTCTGGGAGGCGAGAGTTCTAACCACTACACCACTGTACCCTGTCAACTGCTGCAATTAGATTGTCTATTAACTCCAATTTTGAAAATATCCGGATTTTTATTCAAAAGTACGTTTTCTCACCATTGTCCCCCTTCATATGACTAAAGATAGAATTTCATGACATTTTGCAAAATATTTTGGCATTCTTTTCAGATGCGGAAGTTTTAAAAAACTTTTTTCATTACTTTTACAAGTATGGAATGAATCCCATGCAGGCTTAGCCTACACCACCTAACACAGAGGCACCACTGGGTGGAGTTGAACCCGAGGCATCTCTCTGGGAGGCGAGAGTGCTAAGCACTACACCACTGTACCGTGTCAACTGCTGCCGGTAGAATGTCTTATGAATCCAATTTAGAAAAAATTCGGATTTTTATTCAAAAGTAGGTTTTCTCACCATCGTACACCTTCATATGACTAAAGATACAACTTCACGACTTTTTGCAAAATATTTTGGCATTTTTTTTAGACTTGGAAGTTTAAAAAAAGTTTTTTCCATTACTTTTACAAATATGGAGTGAACCCAATGCAGGCTTAGCCTACACCACCTAACACAGTGGCACCACTGGGTGGAGTTGAACCCGTGGCATCTGTCTGGGAGGCGAGAGTGCTAACCACTACACCACTGTACCGTGTCAACTGCTGCAATTAGATTGTCTATTGACTCCAATTTTGAAAATATCTGGATTTTAATTCAAAAGTACGTTTTCTCACCATTGTCCCCCTTCATATGACTAAAGATAGAATTTCATGACATTTTGCAAAATATTTGGGCATTCTTTTCAGATGCGGAAGTTTTAAAAAACGTTTTTCATTACTTTTACAAGTATGGAGTGAATCCCATGCAGGCTTAGCCTACACCACCTAACACAGAGGCACCACTGGGTGGAGTTGAACCCGAGGCATCTCTCTGGGAGGCGAGAGTGCTAAGCACTACACCACTGTACCGTGTCAATTGCTGCCATTAGAATGTCTTATGACTCCAATTTAGAAAAAATTCAGATTTTTATTCAAAAGTACGTTTTCTCACCGGCGTCCCCCTTCATATGACTAAAGATAGAATTTAATGACTTTTTGCAAAATATTTGGGGATCTTTTCAGATGGGAAGTTTTAAAAAACTTTTTTCATTACTTTTACAAGTATGGAGTGAATCCCATGCAGGCTTAGCCTACACCACCTAACACAGAGGCACCACTGGGTGGAGTTGAACCCGAGGCATCTCTCTGGGAGGCGAGAGTGCTAACCACTACACCACTGTACCGTGTCAACTGCAGCCATTAGAATGTCTAATTACTCCAATTTAGAAAAAATTCAGATTTTTATTCAAAAGTGGGTTTTCTCACCATCGTGCACCTTCATATGACTAAAGATAGAATTTCATGACTTTTTGCAAAATATTTTGGCATTCTTTTCAGATGCGGAAGTTTTAAAAAACTTTTTTCATTACTTTTACAAGTATGGAGTGAATCCCATGCAGGCTTAGCCTACACCACCTAACACAGAGGCACCACTGGGTGGAGTTGAACCCGAGGCATCTCTCTGGGAGGCGAGAGTGCTAAGCACTACACCACTGTACCGTGTCAATTGCTGCCATAAGAATGTCCTATGACTCCAATTTAGAAAAAATTCAGATTTTTATTCAAAAGTACGTTTTCTCACCGGCGTCCCCCTTCATATGACTAAAGATAGAATTTCATGACTTTTTGCAAAATATTTGGGGATCTTTTCAGATGGGAAGTTTTAAAAAACTTTTTTCTTTACTTTTACAAGTATGGAGTGAATCCCATGCAGGCTTAGCCTACACCACCTAACACAGAGGCACCACTGGGTGGAGTTGAACCCGAGGCATCTCTCTGGGAGGCGAGAGTGCTAACCACTACACCACTGTACCGTGTCAACTGCAGCCATTAAAATGTCTAATTACTCCAATTTAGAAAAAATTCAGATTTTTATTCAAAAGTACGTTTTCTCACCGGCGTCCCCCGTTCATATGACTAAAGATACAACTTTACGACTTTTTGCAAAATATTTGGCGATTCTTTTCAGATGCGGAAGTTTTAAAAAACTTTTTTCCACTACTTTTACAAGTATGGAGTGAATCCCATGCAGGCTTAGCCTACACCATCTAACACAGAGGCACCACTGGGTGGAGTTGAACCCGAGGCATCTGTCTGGGAGGGGAGAGTGCTAACCACTACACCACTGTACCGTGTTAACTGCTGCCGTTAGAATGTCTTATGAATCCAATTTAGAAAAAATTCAGATTATTATTCAAAAGTACGTTTTCTCACCGGCGTCCCCCGTTCATATGACTAAAGATACAACTTCACGACTTTTTGCAAAATATTTGGGGATTCTTTTCAGATGCGGAATTTAAAAAAAAAAATTTCCATTACTTTTACAAGTATGGAGCGAACCCCAAGGTCGCTTACCCTACACTACCTAACACAGAGGCTCCACTGGGTGGAGTTGAACCCGAGGCATCTCTCTGGGAGGCGAGAGTGCTAACCACTACACCACTGTACCGTGTCAACTGCAGCCATTAGAATGTCTAATTACTCCAATTTAGAAAAAATTCAGATTTTTATTCAAAAGTACGTTTTCTCACCGGCGTCCCCCGTTCATATGACTAAAGATACAACTTCACGACTTTTTGCAAAATATTTGGGGATTCTTTTCAGATGCGGAAGTTTTAAAAAAGTTTTTTCCATTACTTTTACAAATATGGAGTGAACCCCATGCAGGCTTAGCCTACACCACCTAACACAGTGGCGCCACTGGGTGGAGTTGAACCCGAGGCACCTGTCTGGGAGGCGAGAGTGCTAACCACTACACCACTGTACCGTGTCAACTGCTGCAATTAGATTGTCTATTGACTTCAATTTAGAAAATATCCGGATTTTTATTCAAAAGTACGTTTTCTCACCATTGTCCCCCTTCATATGACTAAAGATAGAATTTCATGACATTTTGCAAAATATTTTGGCATTCTTTTCAGATGCGGAAGTTTTAAAAAACGTTTTACATTACTTTTACAAGTATGGAGTGAATCCCACGCAGGCTAAGCCTACACCACCTAACACAGAGGCACCACTGGGTGGAGTTGAACCCGAGGCATCTGTCTGGGAGGCGAGAGTGCTAACCACTACACCACTGTACCGTGTCAACTGCAGCCATTAGAATGTCTAATTACTCCAATTTAGAAAAAATTCAGATTTTTATTCAAAAGTACGTTTTCTCACCGGCATCCCCCGTTCATATGACTAAAGATACAACTTCACGACTTTTTGCAAAATATTTGGGGATTCTTTTTAGATGCAGAAGTTTTAAAAAACTTTTTTCCATTACTTTTACAAGTATGGAGTGAATCCCATGCAGGCATAGCCTACACCATCTAACACAGAGGCACCACTGGGTGGAGTTGAACCCGAGGTATCTGTCTGGGAGGCGAGAGTGCTAACTACTACACCACTGTACCGTGTCAACTGCTGCCGTTAGAATGTCTTATGAATCCAATTTAGAAAAAATTCGGATTTTTATTCAAAAGTAGGTTTTCTCACCATCGTGCACCTCCATATGACTAAAGATAGAATTTCATTACTTTTTGCAAAATATTTTGGCATTTTTTTCAGACTTGGAAGTTTAAAAAAAGTTTTTTCCATTACTTTTACAAATATGGAGTGAACCCCATGCAGGCTTACCCTACACCACCTAAGACAGAGGCACCACTGGGTGGAGTTGAACCCGAGGCATCTGTCTGGGAGGCGAGAGTGCTAAGCACTACACCACTGTACCGTGTCAACTGCTGCCGGTAGAATGTCTTATGAATCCAATTTAGAAAAAATTCGGATTTTTATTCAAAAGTACGTTTTCTCACCGGCGTCCCCCTTCATATGACTAAAGATAGAATTTCATGACTTTTTGCAAAATATTTGGGGATCTTTTCAGATGGGAAGTTTTAAAAAACTTTTTTCATTACTTTTACAAGTATGGAGTGAATCCCATGCAGGCGTAGCCTACACAACCTAACACAGAGGCACCAGTGGGTGGAGTTGAACCCGAGGCATCTCTCTGGGAGGCGAGAGTGCTAACCACTACACCACTGTACCGTGTCAACTGCAGCCATTAGAATGTCTAATTACTCCAATTTAAAAAAAATTCAGATTTTTATTCAAAAGTACGTTTTCTCACCGGCGTCCCCCGTTCATAGGACTAAAGATACAACTTCACGACTTTTTGCAAAATATTTGGGGATTCTTTTCAGATGCGAAAGTTTTAAAAAACTTTTTTCCATTACTTTTACAAGTATGGAGTGAATCCCATTCAGGATTAGCCTACACCATCTAACACAGAGGCACCACTGGGTGGAGTTGAACCCGAGGCATCTCTCTGGGAGGCGAGAGTGCTAACCACTACACCACTGTACCGTGTCAACTGCTGCCGGTAGAATGTCTTATGACTCCAATTCAGAAAGAATTCAGATTTATATTCAAAAGTACGTTTTCTCACCGTCGTCCCCCTTCATATGACTAAAGATAGAATTTCATGACTTTTTGCAAAATATTTTGGCATTCTTTTCAGATGCGGAAGTTTTAAAAAACTTTTTTCATTACTTTTACAAGTATGGAGTGAATCCCATGCAGGCTTAGCCTACACCACCTAACACAGTGGCGCCACTGGGTGGAGTTGAACCCGAGGCACCTGTCTGGGAGGCGAGAGTTCTAACCACTACACCACTGTACCCTGTCAACTGCTGCAATTAGATTGTCTATTAACTCCAATTTTGAAAATATCCGGATTTTTATTCAAAAGTACGTTTTCTCACCATTGTCCCCCTTCATATGACTAAAGATAGAATTTCATGACATTTTGCAAAATATTTTGGCATTCTTTTCAGATGCGGAAGTTTTAAAAAACTTTTTTCATTACTTTTACAAGTATGGAATGAATCCCATGCAGGCTTAGCCTACACCACCTAACACAGAGGCACCACTGGGTGGAGTTGAACCCGAGGCATCTCTCTGGGAGGCGAGAGTGCTAAGCACTACACCACTGTACCGTGTCAACTGCTGCCGGTAGAATGTCTTATGAATCCAATTTAGAAAAAATTCGGATTTTTATTCAAAAGTAGGTTTTCTCACCATCGTACACCTTCATATGACTAAAGATACAACTTCACGACTTTTTGCAAAATATTTTGGCATTTTTTTTAGACTTGGAAGTTTAAAAAAAGTTTTTTCCATTACTTTTACAAATATGGAGTGAACCCAATGCAGGCTTAGCCTACACCACCTAACACAGTGGCACCACTGGGTGGAGTTGAACCCGTGGCATCTGTCTGGGAGGCGAGAGTGCTAACCACTACACCACTGTACCGTGTCAACTGCTGCAATTAGATTGTCTATTGACTCCAATTTTGAAAATATCTGGATTTTAATTCAAAAGTACGTTTTCTCACCATTGTCCCCCTTCATATGACTAAAGATAGAATTTCATGACATTTTGCAAAATATTTGGGCATTCTTTTCAGATGCGGAAGTTTTAAAAAACGTTTTTCATTACTTTTACAAGTATGGAGTGAATCCCATGCAGGCTTAGCCTACACCACCTAACACAGAGGCACCACTGGGTGGAGTTGAACCCGAGGCATCTCTCTGGGAGGCGAGAGTGCTAAGCACTACACCACTGTACCGTGTCAATTGCTGCCATTAGAATGTCTTATGACTCCAATTTAGAAAAAATTCAGATTTTTATTCAAAAGTACGTTTTCTCACCGGCGTCCCCCTTCATATGACTAAAGATAGAATTTAATGACTTTTTGCAAAATATTTGGGGATCTTTTCAGATGGGAAGTTTTAAAAAACTTTTTTCATTACTTTTACAAGTATGGAGTGAATCCCATGCAGGCTTAGCCTACACCACCTAACACAGAGGCACCACTGGGTGGAGTTGAACCCGAGGCATCTCTCTGGGAGGCGAGAGTGCTAACCACTACACCACTGTACCGTGTCAACTGCAGCCATTAGAATGTCTAATTACTCCAATTTAGAAAAAATTCAGATTTTTATTCAAAAGTGGGTTTTCTCACCATCGTGCACCTTCATATGACTAAAGATAGAATTTCATGACTTTTTGCAAAATATTTTGGCATTCTTTTCAGATGCGGAAGTTTTAAAAAACTTTTTTCATTACTTTTACAAGTATGGAGTGAATCCCATGCAGGCTTAGCCTACACCACCTAACACAGAGGCACCACTGGGTGGAGTTGAACCCGAGGCATCTCTCTGGGAGGCGAGAGTGCTAAGCACTACACCACTGTACCGTGTCAATTGCTGCCATAAGAATGTCCTATGACTCCAATTTAGAAAAAATTCAGATTTTTATTCAAAAGTACGTTTTCTCACCGGCGTCCCCCTTCATATGACTAAAGATAGAATTTCATGACTTTTTGCAAAATATTTGGGGATCTTTTCAGATGGGAAGTTTTAAAAAACTTTTTTCTTTACTTTTACAAGTATGGAGTGAATCCCATGCAGGCTTAGCCTACACCACCTAACACAGAGGCACCACTGGGTGGAGTTGAACCCGAGGCATCTCTCTGGGAGGCGAGAGTGCTAACCACTACACCACTGTACCGTGTCAACTGCAGCCATTAAAATGTCTAATTACTCCAATTTAGAAAAAATTCAGATTTTTATTCAAAAGTACGTTTTCTCACCGGCGTCCCCCGTTCATATGACTAAAGATACAACTTTACGACTTTTTGCAAAATATTTGGCGATTCTTTTCAGATGCGGAAGTTTTAAAAAACTTTTTTCCACTACTTTTACAAGTATGGAGTGAATCCCATGCAGGCTTAGCCTACACCATCTAACACAGAGGCACCACTGGGTGGAGTTGAACCCGAGGCATCTGTCTGGGAGGGGAGAGTGCTAACCACTACACCACTGTACCGTGTTAACTGCTGCCGTTAGAATGTCTTATGAATCCAATTTAGAAAAAATTCAGATTATTATTCAAAAGTACGTTTTCTCACCGGCGTCCCCCGTTCATATGACTAAAGATACAACTTCAAGACTTTTTGCAAAATATTTTGGCATTCTTTTCAGATGCGGAAGTTTTAAAAAACTTTTTTCATTACTTTTACAAGTATGGAGTGAATCCCATGCAGGCTTAGCCTACACCACCTAACACAGAGGCACCACTGGGTGGAGTTGAACCCGAGGCATCTCTCTGGGAGGCGAGAGTGCTAAGCACTACACCACTGTACCGTGTCAATTGCTGCCATTAGAATGTCTTATGACTCCAATTTAGAAAAAATTCAGATTTTTATTCAAAAGTACGTTTTCTCACCGGCGTCCCCCTTCATATGACTAAAGATAGAATTTAATGACTTTTTGCAAAATATTTGGGGATCTTTTCAGATGGGAAGTTTTAAAAAACTTTTTTCATTACTTTTACAAGTATGGAGTGAATCCCATGCAGGCTTAGCCTACACCACCTAACACAGAGGCACCACTGGGTGGAGTTGAACCCGAGGCATCTCTCTGGGAGGCGAGAGTGCTAACCACTACACCACTGTACCGTGTCAACTGCAGCCATTAGAATGTCTAATTACTCCAATTTAGAAAAAATTCAGATTTTTATTCAAAAGTGGGTTTTCTCACCATCGTGCACCTTCATATGACTAAAGATAGAATTTCATGACTTTTTGCAAAATATTTTGGCATTCTTTTCAGATGCGGAAGTTTTAAAAAACTTTTTTCATTACTTTTACAAGTATGGAGTGAATCCCATGCAGGCTTAGCCTACACCACCTAACACAGAGGCACCACTGGGTGGAGTTGAACCCGAGGCATCTCTCTGGGAGGCGAGAGTGCTAAGCACTACACCACTGTACCGTGTCAATTGCTGCCATAAGAATGTCCTATGACTCCAATTTAGAAAAAATTCAGATTTTTATTCAAAAGTACGTTTTCTCACCGGCGTCCCCCTTCATATGACTAAAGATAGAATTTCATGACTTTTTGCAAAATATTTGGGGATCTTTTCAGATGGGAAGTTTTAAAAAACTTTTTTCTTTACTTTTACAAGTATGGAGTGAATCCCATGCAGGCTTAGCCTACACCACCTAACACAGAGGCACCACTGGGTGGAGTTGAACCCGAGGCATCTCTCTGGGAGGCGAGAGTGCTAACCACTACACCACTGTACCGTGTCAACTGCAGCCATTAAAATGTCTAATTACTCCAATTTAGAAAAAATTCAGATTTTTATTCAAAAGTACGTTTTCTCACCGGCGTCCCCCGTTCATATGACTAAAGATACAACTTTACGACTTTTTGCAAAATATTTGGCGATTCTTTTCAGATGCGGAAGTTTTAAAAAACTTTTTTCCACTACTTTTACAAGTATGGAGTGAATCCCATGCAGGCTTAGCCTACACCATCTAACACAGAGGCACCACTGGGTGGAGTTGAACCCGAGGCATCTGTCTGGGAGGGGAGAGTGCTAACCACTACACCACTGTACCGTGTTAACTGCTGCCGTTAGAATGTCTTATGAATCCAATTTAGAAAAAATTCAGATTATTATTCAAAAGTACGTTTTCTCACCGGCGTCCCCCGTTCATATGACTAAAGATACAACTTCAAGACTTTTTGCAAAATATTTTGGCATTCTTTTCAGATGCGGAAGTTTTAAAAAACTTTTTTCATTACTTTTACAAGTATGGAGTGAATCCCATGCAGGCTTAGCCTACACAACCTAACACAGAGGCACCACTGGGCGGAGTTGAACCCGAGGCATCTCTCTGGGAGGCGAGAGTGCTAACCACTACACCACTGTACCGTGTCAACTGCAGCCATTAGAATGTCTAATTACTCCAATTTAGAAAAAATTCAGATTTTTATTCAAAAGTACGTTTTCTCACCGGCGTCCCCCGTTCATATGACTAAAGATACAACTTCACGACTTTTTGCAAAATATTTGGGGATTCTTTTCAGATGCGGAAGATTTAAAAAACTTTTTTCATTACTTTTACAAGTATGGAATGAATCCCATGCAGGCTTAGCCTACACCACCTAACACAGAGGCACCACTGGGTGGAGTTGAACCTGAGGCATCTCTCTGGGAGGCGAGAGTGCTAACCACTACACCACTGTACCGTGTCAACTGCTGCCGGTAGAATGTCTTATGAATCCAATTTAGAAAAAATTCGGATTTTTATTCAAAAGTAGGTTTTCTCACCATTGTACACCTTCATATGACTAAAGATAGAATTTCATTACTTTTTGCAAAATATTTTGGCATTTTTTTTAGACTTGGAAGTTTAAAAAAAGTTTTTTCCATTACTTTTACAAATATGGAGTGAACCCCATGCAGGCTTAGCCTACACCACCTAACACAGTGGCGCCACTAGGTGGAGTTGAACCCGAGGCATCTCTCTTGGAGGCGAGAGTGCTAACCACTACACCACTGTACCGTGTCAACTGCTGCCATTAGAATGTCTAATTACTCCAATTTAGAAAAAAATCAGATTTTTATTCAAAAGTACGTTTTCTCACCGGCGTCTCCCGTTCATATGACTAAAGATACAACTTCACGACTTTTTGCAAAATATTTGGGGATTCTTTTCAGATGCGGAATTAAAAAAAAAAAATTTCCATTACTTTTACAAGTATGGAGCGAACCCCAAGGTCGCTTACCCTACACTACCTAACACAGAGGCTCCACTGGGTGGAGTTGAACCCGAGGCATCTCTCTGGGAGGCGAGAGTGCTAACCACTACACCTCTGTACCGTGTCAACTGCAGCCATTAGAATGTCTAATTACTCCAATTTAGAAAAAATTCAGATTTTTATTCAAAAGTACGTTTTCTCACCGGCGTCCCCCGTTCATATGACTAAAGATACAACTTCACGACTTTTTGCAAAATATTTGGGGATTCTTTTCAGATGCGGAAGATTTAAAAAACTTTTTTCATTACTTTTACAAGTATGGAATGAATCCCATGCAGGCTTAGCCTACACCACCTAACACAGAGGCACCACTGGGTGGAGTTGAACCTGAGGCATCTCTCTGGGAGGCGAGAGTGCTAACCACTACACCACTGTACCGTGTCAACTGCTGCCGGTAGAATGTCTTATGAATCCAATTTAGAAAAAATTCGGATTTTTATTCAAAAGTAGGTTTTCTCACCATTGTACACCTTCATATGACTAAAGATAGAATTTCATTACTTTTTGCAAAATATTTTGGCATTTTTTTTAGACTTGGAAGTTTAAAAAAAGTTTTTTCCATTACTTTTACAAATATGGAGTGAACCCCATGCAGGCTTAGCCTACACCACCTAACACAGTGGCGCCACTAGGTGGAGTTGAACCCGAGGCATCTCTCTTGGAGGCGAGAGTGCTAACCACTACACCACTGTACCGTGTCAACTGCTGCCATTAGAATGTCTAATTACTCCAATTTAGAAAAAAATCAGATTTTTATTCAAAAGTACGTTTTCTCACCGGCGTCTCCCGTTCATATGACTAAAGATACAACTTCACGACTTTTTGCAAAATATTTGGGGATTCTTTTCAGATGCGGAATTAAAAAAAAAAAATTTCCATTACTTTTACAAGTATGGAGCGAACCCCAAGGTCGCTTACCCTACACTACCTAACACAGAGGCTCCACTGGGTGGAGTTGAACCCGAGGCATCTCTCTGGGAGGCGAGAGTGCTAACCACTACACCTCTGTACCGTGTCAACTGCAGCCATTAGAATGTCTAATTACTCCAATTTAGAAAAAATTCAGATTTTTATTCAAAAGTACGTTTTCTCACCGGCGTCCCCCGTTCATATGACTAAAGATACAACTTCACGACTTTTTGCAAAATATTTGGGGATTCTTTTCAGATGCGGAAGTTTTAAAAAAGTTTTTTCCATTACTTTTACAAATATGGAGTGAACCCCATGCAGGCTTAGCCTACACCACCTAACACAGTGGCGCCACTGGGTGGAGTTGAACCCGAGGCACCTGTCTGGGAGGCGAGAGTGCTAACCACTACACCACTGTACCGTGTCAACTGCTGCAATTAGATTGTCTATTGACTTCAATTTAGAAAATATCCAGATTTTTATTCAAAAGTACGTTTTCTCACCATTGTCCCCCTTCATATGACTAAAGATAGAATTTCATGACATTTTGCAAAATATTTTGGCATTCTTTTCAGATGCGGAAGTTTTAAAAAACGTTTTTCATTACTTTTACAAGTATGGAGTGAATCCCATGCAGGCTTAGCCTACACCACCTAACACAGAGGCACCACTGGGTGGAGTTGAACCCGAGGCATCTCTCTGGGAGGCGAGAGTGCTAAGCACTACACCACTGTACCGTGTCAATTGCTGCCATTAGAATGTCTTATGACTCCAATTTAGAAAAAATTCAGATTTTTATTCAAAAGTACGTTTTCTCACCGGCGTCCCCCTTCATATGACTAAAGATAGAATTTAATGACTTTTTGCAAAATATTTGGGGATCTTTTCAGATGGGAAGTTTTAAAAAACTTTTTTCATTACTTTTACAAGTATGGAGTGAATCCCATGCAGGCTTAGCCTACACAACCTAACACAGAGGCACCACTGGGTGGAGTTGAACCCGAGGCATCTCTCTGGGAGGCGAGAGTGCTAACCACTACACCACTGTACCGTGTCAACTGCAGCCATTAGAATGTCTAATTACTCCAATTTAGAAAAAATTTAGATTTTTATTCAAAAGTGGGTTTTCTCACCATCGTGCACCTTCATATGACTAAAGATAGAATTTCATGACTTTTTGCAAAATATTTTGGCATTCTTTTCAGATGCGGAAGTTTTAAAAAACTTTTTTCATTACTTTTACAAGTATGGAGTGAATCCCATGCAGGCTTAGCCTACACCACCTAACACAGAGGCACCAATGGGTGGAGTTGAACCCGAGGCATCTCTCTGGGAGGCGAGAGTGCTAACCACTACACCACTGTACCGTGTCAATTGCTGCCATTAGAATGTCCTATGACTCCAATTTAGAAAAAATTCAGATTTTTATTCAAAAGTACGTTTTCTCACCGGCGTCCCCCTTCATATGACTAAAGATAGAATTTCATGACTTTTTGCAAAATATTTGGGGATCTTTTCAGATGGGAAGTTTTAAAAAACTTTTTTCATTACTTTTACAAGTATGGAGTGAATCCCATGCAGGCTTAGCCTACACCACCTAACACAGAGGCACCACTGGGTGGAGTTGAACCCGAGGCATCTCTCTGGGAGGCGAGAGTGCTAACCACTACACCACTGTACCGTGTCAACTGCAGCCATTAGAATGTCTAATTACTCCAATTTAGAAAAAATTCAGATTTTTATTCAAAAGTACGTTTTCTCACCGGCGTCCCCCGTTCATATGACTAAAGATACAACTTCACGACATTTTGCAAAATATTTTGGCATTCTTTTCAGATGCGGAAGTTTTAAAAAAGTTTTTTCCATTACTTTTACAAATATATAGTGAACCCCATGCAGGCTTAGCCTACACCACCTAACACAGTGGCGCCACTGGGTGGAGTTGAACCCGAGGCACCTGTCTGGGAGGCGAGAGTGCTAACCACTACACCACTGTACCGTGTCAACTGCTGCAATTAGATTGTCTATTGACTCCAATTTAGAAAATATCCGGATTTTTATTCAAAAGTACGTTTTCTCACCATTGTCCCCCTTCATATGACTAAAGATAGAATTTCATGACATTTTGCAAAATATTTTGGCATTCTTTTCAGATGCGGAAGTTTAAAAAAACGTTTTTCATTACTTTTACAAGTATGGAGTGAATCCCATGCAGGCTTAGCCTACACCACCTAACACAGAGGCACCACTGGGTGGAGTTGAACCCGAGGCATCTGTCTGGGAGGCGAGAGTGCTAACCACTACACCACTGTACCGTGTCAACTGCTGCCGGTAGAATGTCTCATGAATCCAATTTAGAAAAAATTCGGATTTTTATTCAAAAGTACGTTTTCTCACCGGCATCCCCCGTTCATATGACTAAAGATACAACTTCACGACTTTTTGCAAAATATTTGGGGATTCTTTTTAGATGCAGAAGTTTTAAAAAACTTTTTTCCATTACTTTTACAAGTATGGAGTGAATCCCATGCAGGCATAGCCTACACCATCTAACACAGAGGCACCACTGGGTGGAGTTGAACCCGAGGTATCTGTCTGGGAGGCGAGAGTGCTAACTACTACACCACTGTACCGTGTCAACTGCTGCCGTTAGAATGTCTTATGAATCCAATTTAGAAAAAATTCGGATTTTTATTCAAAAGTAGGTTTTCTCACCATCGTGCACCTCCATATGACTAAAGATAGAATTTCATTACTTTTTGCAAAATATTTTGGCATTTTTTTCAGACTTGGAAGTTTAAAAAAAGTTTTTTCCATTACTTTTACAAATATGGAGTGAGCCCCATGCAGGCTTAGCCTACACCACCTAACACAGTGGTGCCACTGGGTGGAGTTGAACCCGAGGCATCTCTCTGGGAGGCGAGAGTGCTAACCACTACACCACTGTACCGTGTCAACTGCTGCCATTAGAATGTCTTATGACTCCAATTCAGAAAGAATTCAGATTTATATTCAAAAGTACGTTTTCTCACCGTCGTCGCCCTTCATATGACTAAAGATAGAATTTCATGACTTTTTGCAAAATATTTTGGCATTCTTTTCAGATGCGGAAGTTTTAAAAAACTTTTTTCATTACTTTTACAAGTATGGAGTGAATCCCATGCAGGCTTAGCCTACACAACCTAACACAGAGGCACCACTGGGCGGAGTTGAACCCGAGGCATCTCTCTGGGAGGCGAGAGTGCTAACCACTACACCACTGTACCGTGTCAACTGCTGCCGTTAGAATGTCTTATGAATCCAATTTAGAAAAAATTCGGATTTTTATTCAAAAGTAGGTTTTCTCACCATCGTGCACCTTCATATGACTAAAGATAGAATTTTATTACTTTTTGCAAAATATTTTGGCATTTTTTTCAGACTTGGAAGTTTAAAAAAAGTTTTTTCCATTACTTTTACAAATATGGAGTGAACCCCATGCAGGCTTAGCCTACACCACCTAACAGAGTGGCGCCACTGGGTGGAGTTGAACCCGAGGCACCTGTCTGGGAGGCGAGAGTGCTAAGCACTACACCACTGTACCGTGTCAACTGCAGCCATTAGAATGTCTAATTACTCCAATTTAGAAAAAATTCAGATTTTTATTCAAAAGTACGTTTTCTCACCGGCGTCCCCCGTTCATATGACTAAAGATACAACTTCACGACTTTTTGCAAAATATTTGGGGATTCTTTTCAGATGCGGAAGTTTTAAAAAACTTTTTTCCATTACTTTCACAAGTATGGAGTGAATCCCATTCAGGCTTAGCCTACACCATCTAACACAGAGGCACCACTGGGTGGAGTTGAACCCGAGGCATCTGTCTGGGAGGCGAGAGTGCTAACCAATACACCACTGTACCGTGTCAACTGCTGCCGTTAGAATGTCTCATGAATCCAATTTAGAAAAAATTCGGATTTTTATTCAAAAGTAGGTTTTCTCACCATCGTACACCTTCATATGACTAAAGATAGAATTTCATTACTTGTTGCAAAATATTTTGGCATTTTTTTCAGACTTGGAAGTTTAAAAAAACTTTTTTCATTACTTTTACAAGTATGGAGTGAATCCCATGCAGGCTTAGCCTACACAACCTAACACAGAGGCACCACTGGGTGGAGTTGAACCCGAGGCATCTCTCTGGGAGGCGAGAGTGCTAACCACTACACCACTGTACCGTGTCAACTGCAGCCATTAGAATGTCTAATTACTCCAATTTAGAAAAAATTCAGATTTTTATTCAAAAGTACGTTTTCTCACCGGCGTCCCCCGTTCATATGACTAAAGATACAACTTCACGACTTTTTGCAAAATATTTTGGCATTCTTTTCAGATGCGGAAGTTTTAAAAAACTTTTTTCATTACTTTTACAAGTATGGAGTGAATCCCATGCAGGCTTAGCCTACACAACCTAACACAGAGGCACCACTGGGCGGAGTTGAACCCGAGGCATCTCTCTGGGAGGCGAGAGTGCTAACCACTACACCACTGTACCGTGTCAACTGCAGCCATTAGAATGTCTAATTACTCCAATTTAGAAAAAATTCAGATTTTTATTCAAAAGTACGTTTTCTCACCGGCGTCCCCCGTTCATATGACTAAAGATACAACTTCACGACTTTTTGCAAAATATTTGGGGATTCTTTTCAGATGCGGAAGTTTTAAAAAACTTTTTTCCATTACTTTTAAAAGTATGGAGTGAATCCCATTCAGGCTTAGCCTACACCATCTAACACAGAGGCACCACTGGGTGGAGTTGAACCCGAGGCATCTGTCTGGGAGGCGAGAGTGCTAACCACTACACCACTGTACCGTGTCAACTGCTGCCGGTAGAATGTCTCATGAATCCAATTTAGAAAAAATTCGGATTTTTATTCAAAAGTAGGTTTTCTCACCATCGTACACCTTCATATGACTAAAGATAGAATTTCATTACTTGTTGCAAAATATTTTGGCATTCTTTTCAGATGCGGAAGGTTTAAAAAACTTTTTTCCATTACTTTTACAAGTATGGAATGAATCCCATTCAGGCTTAGCCTACACCATCTAACACAGAGGCACCACTGGGTGGAGTTGAACCCGAGGCATCTGTCTGGGAGGCGAGAGTGCTAACCACTACACCACTGTACCGTGTCAACTGCTGCCGGTAGAATGTCTTATGAATCCAATTTAGAAAAAATTCGGATTTTTATTCAAAAGTAGGTTTTCTCACCATCGTACACCTTCATATGACTAAAGATAGAATTTCATGACTTTTTGCAAAATATTTTGGCATTCTTTTCAGATGCGGAAGTTTTAAAAAACTTTTTTCATTACTTTTACAAGTATGGAGTGAATCCCATGCAGGCTTAGCCTACACAACCTAACACAGAGGCACCACTGGGTGGAGTTGAACCCGAGGCATCTCTCTGGGAGGCGAGAGTGCTAACCACTACACCACTGTACCGTGTCAACTGCAGCCATTAGAATGTCTAATTACTCCAATTTAGAAAAAATTCAGATTTTTATTCAAAAGTACGTTTTCTCACCGGCGTCCCCCGTTCATATGACTAAAGATACAACTTCACGACTTTTTGCAAAATATTTGGGGATTCTTTTCAGATGCGGAAGTTTTAAAAAACTTTTTTCCATTACTTTCACAAGTATGGAGTGAATCCCATTCAGGCTTAGCCTACACCATCTAACACAGAGGCACCACTGGGTGGAGTTGAACCCGAGGCATCTGTCTGGGAGGCGAGAGTGCTAACCAATACACCACTGTACCGTGTCAACTGCTGCCGTTAGAATGTCTCATGAATCCAATTTAGAAAAAATTCGGATTTTTATTCAAAAGTAGGTTTTCTCACCATCGTACACCTTCATATGACTAAAGATAGAATTTCATTACTTGTTGCAAAATATTTTGGCATTTTTTTCAGACTTGGAAGTTTAAAAAAAGTTTTTTCCATTACTTTTACAAATATGGAGTGAACCCCATGCAGGCTTAGCCTACACCACCTAACACAGTGGTGCCACTGGGTGGAGTTGAACCCGAGGCATCTCTCTGGGAGGCGAGAGTGCTAACCACTACACCACTGTACCATGTCAACTGCTGCCATTAGAATGTCTTATGACTCCAATTCAGAAAGAATTCAGATTTATATTCAAAAGTACGTTTTCTCACCGTCGTCGCCCTTCATATGACTAAAGATAGAATTTCATGACTTTTTGCAAAATATTTTGGCATTCTTTTCAGATGCGGAAGTTTTAAAAAACTTTTTTCATTACTTTTACAAGTATGGAGTGAATCCCATGCAGGCTTAGCCTACACAACCTAACACAGAGGCACCACTGGGCGGAGTTGAACCCGAGGCATCTCTCTGGGAGGCGAGAGTGCTAACCACTACACCACTGTACCGTGTCAACTGCAGCCATTAGAATGTCTAATTACTCCAATTTAGAAAAAATTCAGATTTTTATTCAAAAGTACGTTTTCTCACCGGCGTCCCCCGTTCATATGACTAAAGATACAACTTCACGACTTTTTGCAAAATATTTGGGGATTCTTTTCAGATGCGGAAGTTTTAAAAAACTTTTTTCCATTACTTTTACAAGTATGGAGTGAATCCCATTCAGGCTTAGCCTACACCATCTAACACAGAGGCACCACTGGGTGGAGTTGAACCCGAGGCATCTGTCTGGGAGGCGAGAGTGCTAACCACTACACCACTGTACCGTGTCAACTGCTGCCGGTAGAATGTCTCATGAATCCAATTTAGAAAAAATTCGGATTTTTATTCAAAAGTAGGTTTTCTCACCATCGTACACCTTCATATGACTAAAGATAGAATTTCATTACTTGTTGCAAAATATTTTGGCATTCTTTTCAGATGCGGAAGGTTTAAAAACTTTTTTCCATTACTTTTACAAGTATGGAATGAATCCCATTCAGGCTTAGCCTACACCATCTAACACAGAGGCACCACTGGGTGGAGTTGAACCCGAGGCATCTGTCTGGGAGGCGAGAGTGCTAACCACTACACCACTGTACCGTGTCAACTGCTGCCGGTAGAATGTCTTATGAATCCAATTTAGAAAAAATTCGGATTTTTATTCAAAAGTAGGTTTTCTCACCATCGTACACCTTCATATGACTAAAGATAGAATTTCATGACTTTTTGCAAAATATTTTGGCATTCTTTTCAGATGCGGAAGTTTTAAAAAACTTTTTTCATTACTTTTACAAGTATGGAGTGAATCCCATGCAGGCTTAGCCTACACAACCTAACACAGAGGCACCACTGGGTGGAGTTGAACCCGAGGCATCTCTCTGGGAGGCGAGAGTGCTAACAACTACACCACTGTACCGTGTCAATTGCTGCCATTAGAATGTCTTATGACTCCAATTTAGAAAATATCCGGATTTTTATTCAAAAGTACGTTTTCTCACCATTGTCCCCCTTCATATGACTAAAGATAGAATTTCATGACATTTTGCAAAATATTTTGGCATTCTTTTCAGATGCGGAAGTTTTAACAAACGTTTTTCATTACTTTTACAAGTATGGAGTGAATCCCATGCAGGCTTAGCCTACACAACCTAACACAGAGGCACCACTGGGTGGAGTTGAACCCGAGGCATCTCTCTGGGAGGCGAGAGTGCTAACCACTACACCACTGTACCGTGTCAACTGCACCCATTAGAATGTCTAATTATTCCAACTTAGAAAAAATTCAGATTTTTATTCAAAAGTACGTTTTCTCACCGGCGTCCCCCGTTCATATGACTAAAGATACAACTTCACGACTTTTTGCAAAATATTTGGGGATTCTTTTCAGATGCGGAATTTAAAAAAAGTTTTTTCCATTACTTTTACAAGTATGGAGCGAACCCCAAGGTCGCTTACCCTACACTACCTAACACAGAGGCTCCACTGGGTGGAGTTGAACCCGAGGCATCTCTCTGGGAGGCGAGAGTGCTAACCACTACACCACTGTACCGTGTCAACTGCAGCCATTAGAATGTCTAATTACTCCAATTTTGAAAATATCCGGATTTTTATTCAAAAGTACGTTTTCTCACCATTGTCCCCCTTCATATGACTAAAGATAGAATTTCATGACATTTTGCAAAATATTTTGGCATTCTTTTCAGATGGGAAGTTTTAAAAAACTTTTTTCATTACTTTTACAAGTATGGAGTGAATCCCATGCAGGCTTAGCCTACACCACCTAACACAGAGGCACCACTGGGTGGAGTTGAACCCGAGGCATCTCTCTGGGAGGCGAGAGTGCTAACCACTACACCACTGTACCGTGTCAACTTCAGCCATTAGAATGTCTAATTATTCCAATTTAGAAAAAGTTCAGATTTTTATTCAAAAGTACGTTTTCTCACCGGCGTCCCCCATTCATACTACTAAAGATACAACTTCACGACTTTTGGCAAAATATTTGGGGATTCTTTTCAGATGCGGAAGTTTTAAAAAACTTTTTCATTACTTTTACAAGTATGGAGTGAATCCCATGCAGGCTTAGCCTACACAACCTAACACAGAGGCACCACTGGTTGGAGTTGAACCCGAGGCATCTCTCTGGGAGGCGAGAGTGCTAACCACTACACCACTGTACCGTGTCAACTGCTGCCATTAGAATGTCTTATGACCCCAATTCAGAAAGAATTCAGATTTATATTCAAAAGTACGTTTTCTCACCGTCGTCCCCCTTCATATGACTAAAGATAGAATTTCATGACTTTTTGCAAAATATTTTGGCATTCTTTTCAGATGCGGAAGTTTTAAAAAACTTTTTTCATTACTTTTACAAATATGGAGTGAACCCCATGCAGGCTTAGCCTACACCACCTAACACAGTGGCGCCACTGGGTGGAGTTGAACCCGAGGCACCTGTCTGGGAGGCGAGAGTGCTAACCACTACACCACTGTACCGTGTCAACTGCTGCAATTAGATTGTCTATTGACTCCAATTTAGAAAATATCCGGATTTTTATTCAAAAGTACGTTTTCTCACCATTGTCCCCCTCCATATGACTAAAGATAGAATTTCATGACATTTTGCAAAATATTTTGGCATTCTTTTCAGATGCGGAAGTTTTAAAAAACTTTTTTCATTACTTTTACAAGTATGGAATGAATCCCATGCAGGCTTAGCCTACACCACCTAACACAGAGGCACCACTGGGTGGAGTTGAACCCGAGGCATCTCTCTGGGAGGCGAGAGTGCTAACCACTACACCACTGTACCGTGTCAACTGCTGCCAGTAGAATGTCTTATGAATCCAACTTAGAAAAAATTGGGATTTTTATTCAAAAGTAGGTTTTCTCACCATCGCACACCTTCATATGACTAAAGATAGAATTTCATTACTTTTTGCAAAATATTTTGGCTTTTTTTTTCGACTTGGAAGTTTAAAAAAAGTTTTTTCCATTACTTTTACAAATATGGAGTGAACCCCATGCAGGCTTAGCCTACACCACCTAACACAGTTGCGCCACTGGGTGGAGTTGAACCAGAGGCACCTGTCTGGGAGGCGAGAGTGCTAACCACTACACCACTGTACCGTGTCAACTGCTGCCGGTAGAATGTCTTATGAATCCAATTTAGAATAAATTCGGATTCTTATTCAAAAGTAGGTTTTCTCACCATCGTACACCTTCATATGACTAAAGATAGAATTTCATTACTTTTTGCAAAATATTTTGGCATTTTTTTTAGACTTGGAAGTTTTAAAAAAAAAATTTCCATTACTTTTACAAGTATGGAGTGAATCCCATTCAGGCTTAGCCTACACCATCTAACACAGAGGCACCACTGGGTGGAGTTGAACCCGAGGCATCTGTCTGGGAGGCGAGAGTGCTAACCACTACACCACTGTACCGTGTCAACTGCTGCCGGTAGAATGTCTTATGAATCCAATTTAGAAAAAATTCGGATTTTTATTCAAAAGTAGGTTTTCTCACCATCGTACACCTTCATATGACTAAAGATAGAATTTCATCACTTTTTGCAAAATATTTTGGCATTTTTTTTTAGACTTGGAAGTTTAAAAAAACTTTTTTCCATTACTTTTACAAATATGGAGTGAACCCCATGCAGGCTTAGCCTACACCACCTAACACAGTGGGGCCACTGGGTGGAGTTGAACCCGAGGCATCTGTCTGGGAGGCGAGAGTGCTAACCACTACACCACTGTACCGTGTCAACTGCTGCCGTTAGAATGTCTTATGAATCCAATTTAGAAAAAATTCGGATTTTTATTCAAAAGTAGGTTTTCTCACCATCGTACACCTTCATATGACTAAAGATAGAATTTCATCACTTTTTGCAAAATATTTTGGCATTTTTTTTTAGACTTGGAAGTTTAAAAAAACTTTTTTCCATTACTTTTACAAATATGGAGTGAACCCCATGCAGGCTTAGCCTACACCACCTAACACAGTGGGGCCACTGGGTGGAGTTGAACCCGAGGCACCTGTCTGGGAGGCGAGAGTGCTAACCACTACACCACTGTACCGTGTCAACTGCTGCCATTAGAATGTCTTATTACTCCAATTTAGAAAAAATCAGATTTTTATTCAAAAGTACGTTTTCTCACCGGCGTCCCGCGTTCATATGACTAAAGATACAACTTCACGACTTTTTGCAAAATATTTGGGGATTCTTTTCAGATGCGGAAGTTTTAAAAAACTTTTTTCCATTACTTTTACAAGTATGGAGTGAATCCCATGCAGGCTTAGCCTACACAATCTAACACAGAGGCACCACTGGGTGGAGTTGAACCCGAGGCATCTGTCTGGGAGGCGAGAGTGCTAACCACTACACCACTGTACCGTGTCAACTGCTGCCATTAGAATGTCTTATGACTCCAATTCAGAAAGAATTCAGATTTATATTCAAAAGTACATTTTCTCACCGGCGTCCCCCTTCATATGACTAAAGATAGAATTTCATGACTTTTTGCAAAATATTTTGGCATTCTTTTAAGATGCGGAAGTTTTAAAAAACTTTTTTCATTACTTTTACAAGTATGGAGTGAATCCCATGCAGGCTTAGCCTACACAACCTAACACAGAGGCACCACTGGGTGGAGTTGAACCCGAGGCATCTCTCTGGGAGGCGAGAGTGCTAACCACTACACCACTGTACCGTGTCAACTGCAGCCATTAGAATGTCTAATTACTCCAATTTAGAAAAAATTCAGATTTTTATTCAAAAGTACGTTTTCTCACCGGCGTCCCCCGTTCATATGACTAAAGATACAACTTCACGACTTTTTGCAAAATATTTGGGGATTGTTTTCAGATGCGGAAGTTTTAAAAAACTTTTTTCCATTACTTTTACAAATATGGAGTGAATCCCATTCAGGCTTAGCCTACACAATCTAACACAGAGGCACCACTGGGTGGAGTTGAACCCGAGGCATCTGTCTGGGAGGCGAGAGTGCTAACCACTACACCACTGTACCGTGTCAACTGCTGCCAGTAGAATGTCTTATGAATCCAACTTAGAAAAAATTGGGATTTTTATTCAAAAGTAGGTTTTCTCACCATCGTACACCTTCATATGACTAAAGATAGAATTTCATTACTTTTTGCAAAATATTTTGGCTTTTTTTTTCGACTTGGAAGTTTAAAAAAAGTTTTTTCCATTACTTTTACAAATATGGAGTGAACTCCATGCAGGCTTAGCCTACACCACCTAACACAGTTGCGCCACTGGGTGGAGTTGAACCCGAGGCACCTGTCTGGGAGGCGAGAGTGCTAACCACTACACCACTGTACCGTGTCAACTGCTGCCGGTAGAATGTCTTATGAATCCAATTTAGAATAAATTCGGATTTTTATTCAAAAGTAGGTTTTCTCACCATCGTACACCTTCATATGACTAAAGATAGAATTTCATTACTTTTTGCAAAATATTTTGGCATTTTTTTTAGACTTGGAAGTTTTAAAAAACTTTTTTCCATTACTTTTACAAGTATGGAGTGAATCCCATTCAGGCTTAGCCTACACCATCTAACACAGAGGCACCACTGGGTGGAGTTGAACCCGAGGCATCTGTCTGGGAGGCGAGAGTGCTAACCACTACACCACTGTACAGTGTCAACTGCTGCCGGTAGAATGTCTTATGAATCCAATTTAGAATAAATTCGGATTTTTATTCAAAAGTAGGTTTTCTCACCATCGTACACCTTCATATGACTAAAGATAGAATTTCATTACTTTTTGCAAAATATTTTGGCATTTTTTTTAGACTTGGAAGTTTAAAAAAAGTTTTTTCCATTACTTTTACAAATATGGAGTGAACCCCATGCAGGCTTAGCCTACACCACATAACACAGTGGCGCCACTGGGTGGAGTTGAACCCGAGGCACCTGTCTGGGAGACGAGAGTGCTAAGCACTACACCACTGTACCAGGTCAACTGCTAAAATTAGATTGTCTATTGACTCCAATTTTGAAAATATCCGGATTTTTATTCAAAAGTACGTTTTCTCACCATTGTCCCCCTTCATATGACTAAAGATAGAATTTCATGACATTTTGCAAAATATTTTGGCATTCTTTTCAGATGCGGAAGTTTTAAAAAACGTTTTTCATTACTTTTACAAGTATGGAGTGAATCCCATGCAGGCTTAGCCTACACCACCTAACACAGAGGCACCACTGGGTGGAGTTGAACCCGAGGCATCTGTCTGGGAGGCGAGAGTGCTAACCACTACACCACTGTACCGTGTCAACTGCTGCCGTTAGAATGTCTTATGAATCCAATTTAGAAAAAATTCGGATTTTTATTCAAAAGTAGGTTTTCTCACCATCGTACACCTTCATATGACTAAAGATAGAATTTCATCACTTTTTGCAAAATATTTTGGCATTTTTTTTTAGACTTGGAAGTTTAAAAAAACTTTTTTCCATTACTTTTACAAATATGGAGTGAACCCCATGCAGGCTTAGCCTACACCACCTAACACAGTAGGGCCACTGGGTGGAGTTGAACCCGAGGCACCTGTCTGGGAGGCGAGAGTGCTAACCACTACACCACTGTACCGTGTCAACTGCTGCCATTAGAATGTCTTATTACTCCAATTTCGAAAAAATCAGATTTTTATTCAAAAGTACGTTTTCTCACCGGCGTCCCGCGTTCATATGACTAAAGATACAACTTCACGACTTTTTGCAAAATATTTGGGGATTCTTTTCAGATGCGGAAGTTTTAAAAAACTTTTTTCCATTACTTTTACAAGTATGGAGTGAATCCCATGCAGGCTTAGCCTACACCATCTAACACACAGGCACCACTGGGTGGAGTTGAACCCGAGGCATCTGTCTGGGAGGCGAGAGTGCTAACCACTACACCACTGTACCATGTCAACTGCTGCCGGTAGAATGTCTTATGAATCCAATTTAGAAAAAATTGGGATTTTTATTCGAAAGTAGGTTTTCTCACCATCGTACACCTTCATATGACTAAAGATAGAATTTTATTACTTTTTGCAAAATATTTTGGCATTTTTTTTAGACTTGGAAGTTTAAAAAAAGTTTTTTCCATTACTTTTACAAATATGGAGTGAACCCCATGCAGGCTTAGCCTACACCACCTAACACAGTGGCGCCACTGGGTGGAGTTGAACCCGAGGCACCTGTCTGGGAGGCGAGAGTGCTAACCACTACACCACTGTACCGTGTCAACTGCTGCAATTAGATTGTCTATTGACTCCAATTTAGAAAATATCCGGATTTTTATTCAAAAGTACGTTTTCTCACCGGCGTCCCGCGTTCATATGACTAAAGATACAACTTCACGACTTTTTGCAAAATATTTGGGGATTCTTTTCAGATGCGGAAGTTTTAAAAAACTTTTTTCCATTACTTTTACAAGTATGGAGTGAATCCCATGCAGGCTTAGCCTACACAATCTAACACAGAGGCACCACTTGGTGTAGTTGAACCCGAGGCATCTGTCTGGGAGGCGAGAGTGCTAACCACTACACCACTGTACCGTGTCAACTGCTGCCATTAGAATGTCTTATGACTCCAATTCAGAAAGAATTCAGATTTATATTCAAAAGTACATTTTCTCACCGGCGTCCCCCTTCATATGACTAAAGATAGAATTTAATGACTTTTTGCAAAATATTTGGGGATTGTTTTCAGATGCGGAAGTTTTAAAAAACTTTTTTCCATTACTTTTACAAGTATGGAGTGAATCCCATTCAGGCTTAGCCTACACCATCTAACACAGAGGCACCACTGGGTGGAGTTGAACCCGAGGCATCTGTCTGGGAGGCGAGAGTGCTAACCAATACACCACTGTACCGTGTCAACTGCTGCCGTTAGAATGTCTCATGAATCCAATTTAGAAAAAATTCGGATTTTTATTCAAAAGTAGGTTTTCTCACCATCGTACACCTTCATATGACTAAAGATAGAATTTCATTACTTGTTGCAAAATATTTTGGCATTTTTTTCAGACTTGGAAGTTTAAAAAAAGTTTTTTCCATTACTTTTACAAATATGGAGTGAACCCCATGCAGGCTTAGCCTACACCACCTAACACAGTTGCGCCACTGGGTGGAGTTGAACCCGAGGCACCTGTCTGGGAGGCGAGAGTGCTAACCACTACACCACTGTACCGTGTCAACTGCTGCCGGTAGAATGTCTTATGAATCCAATTTAGAATAAATTCGGATTTTTATTCAAAAGTAGGTTTTCTCACCATCGTACACCTTCATATGACTAAAGATAGAATTTCATTACTTTTTGCAAAATATTTTGGCATTTTTTTTAGACTTGGAAGTTTTAAAAAACTTTTTTCCATTACTTTTACAAGTATGGAGTGAATCCCATTCAGGCTTAGCCTACACCATCTAACACAGAGGCACCACTGGGTGGAGTTGAACCCGAGGCATCTGTCTGGGAGGCGAGAGTGCTAACCACTACACCACTGTACAGTGTCAACTGCTGCCGGTAGAATGTCTTATGAATCCAATTTAGAATAAATTCGGATTTTTATTCAAAAGTAGGTTTTCTCACCATCGTACACCTTCATATGACTAAAGATAGAATTTCATTACTTTTTGCAAAATATTTTGGCATTTTTTTTAGACTTGGAAGTTTAAAAAAAGTTTTTTCCATTACTTTTACAAATATGGAGTGAACCCCATGCAGGCTTAGCCTACACCACATAACACAGTGGCGCCACTGGGTGGAGTTGAACCCGAGGCACCTGTCTGGGAGACGAGAGTGCTAAGCACTACACCACTGTACCAGGTCAACTGCTAAAATTAGATTGTCTATTGACTCCAATTTTGAAAATATCCGGATTTTTATTCAAAAGTACGTTTTCTCACCATTGTCCCCCTTCATATGACTAAAGATAGAATTTCATGACATTTTGCAAAATATTTTGGCATTCTTTTCAGATGCGGAAGTTTTAAAAAACGTTTTTCATTACTTTTACAAGTATGGAGTGAATCCCATGCAGGCTTAGCCTACACCACCTAACACAGAGGCACCACTGGGTGGAGTTGAACCCGAGGCATCTGTCTGGGAGGCGAGAGTGCTAACCACTACACCACTGTACCGTGTCAACTGCTGCCGTTAGAATGTCTTATGAATCCAATTTAGAAAAAATTCGGATTTTTATTCAAAAGTAGGTTTTCTCACCATCGTACACCTTCATATGACTAAAGATAGAATTTCATCACTTTTTGCAAAATATTTTGGCATTTTTTTTTAGACTTGGAAGTTTAAAAAAACTTTTTTCCATTACTTTTACAAATATGGAGTGAACCCCATGCAGGCTTAGCCTACACCACCTAACACAGTGGGGCCACTGGGTGGAGTTGAACCCGAGGCACCTGTCTGGGAGGCGAGAGTGCTAACCACTACACCACTGTACCGTGTCAACTGCTGCCATTAGAATGTCTTCTTACTCCAATTTCGAAAAAATCAGATTTTTATTCAAAAGTACGTTTTCTCACCGGCGTCCCGCGTTCATATGACTAAAGATACAACTTCACGACTTTTTGCAAAATATTTGGGGATTCTTTTCAGATGCGGAAGTTTTAAAAAACTTTTTTCCATTACTTTTACAAGTATGGAGTGAATCCCATGCAGGCTTAGCCTACACCATCTAACACACAGGCACCACTGGGTGGAGTTGAACCCGAGGCATCTGTCTGGGAGGCGAGAGTGCTAACCACTACACCACTGTACCATGTCAACTGCTGCCGGTAGAATGTCTTATGAATCCAATTTAGAAAAAATTGGGATTTTTATTCGAAAGTAGGTTTTCTCACCATCGTACACCTTCATATGACTAAAGATAGAATTTTATTACTTTTTGCAAAATATTTTGGCATTTTTTTTAGACTTGGAAGTTTAAAAAAAGTTTTTTCCATTACTTTTACAAATATGGAGTGAACCCCATGCAGGCTTAGCCTACACCACCTAACACAGTGGCGCCACTGGGTGGAGTTGAACCCGAGGCACCTGTCTGGGAGGCGAGAGTGCTAACCACTACACCACTGTACCGTGTCAACTGCTGCAATTAGATTGTCTATTGACTCCAATTTAGAAAATATCCGGATTTTTATTCAAAAGTACGTTTTCTCACCGGCGTCCCGCGTTCATATGACTAAAGATACAACTTCACGACTTTTTGCAAAATATTTGGGGATTCTTTTCAGATGCGGAAGTTTTAAAAAACTTTTTTCCATTACTTTTACAAGTATGGAGTGAATCCCATGCAGGCTTAGCCTACACAATCTAACACAGAGGCACCACTTGGTGTAGTTGAACCCGAGGCATCTGTCTGGGAGGCGAGAGTGCTAACCACTACACCACTGTACCGTGTCAACTGCTGCCATTAGAATGTCTTATGACTCCAATTCAGAAAGAATTCAGATTTATATTCAAAAGTACATTTTCTCACCGGCGTCCCCCTTCATATGACTAAAGATAGAATTTAATGACTTTTTGCAAAATATTTGGGGATTGTTTTCAGATGCGGAAGTTTTAAAAAACTTTTTTCCATTACTTTTACAAGTATGGAGTGAATCCCCTTCAGGCTTAGCCTACACCATCTAACACAGAGGCACCACTGGGTGGAGTTGAACCCGAGGCATCTGTCTGGGAGGCGAGAGTGCTAACCAATACACCACTGTACCGTGTCAACTGCTGCCGTTAGAATGTCTCATGAATCCAATTTAGAAAAAATTCGGATTTTTATTCAAAAGTAGGTTTTCTCACCATCGTACACCTTCATATGACTAAAGATAGAATTTCATTACTTGTTGCAAAATATTTTGGCATTTTTTTCAGACTTGGAAGTTTAAAAAAAGTTTTTTCCATTACTTTTACAAATATGGAGGGAACCCCATGCAGGCTTAGCCTACACCACCTAACACAGTGGTGCCACTGGGTGGAGTTGAACCCGAGGCATCTCTCTGGGAGGCGAGAGTGCTAACCACTACACCACTGTACCATGTCAACTGCTGCCATTAGAATGTCTTATGACTCCAATTCAGAAAGAATTCAGATTTATATTCAAAAGTACGTTTTCTCACCGTCGTCGCCCTTCATATGACTAAAGATAGAATTTCATGACTTTTTGCAAAATATTTTGGCATTCTTTTCAGATGCGGAAGTTTTAAAAAACTTTTTTCATTACTTTTACAAGTATGGAGTGAATCCCATGCAGGCTTAGCCTACACAACCTAACACAGAGGCACCACTGGGCGGAGTTGAACCCGAGGCATCTCTCTGGGAGGCGAGAGTGCTAACCACTACACCACTGTACCGTGTCAACTGCAGCCATTAGAATGTCTAATTACTCCAATTTAGAAAAAATTCAGATTTTTATTCAAAAGTACGTTTTCTCACCGGCGTCCCCCGTTCATATGACTAAAGATACAACTTCACGACTTTTTGCAAAATATTTGGGGATTCTTTTCAGATGCGGAAGTTTTAAAAAACTTTTTTCCATTACTTTTAAAAGTATGGAGTGAATCCCATTCAGGCTTAGCCTACACCATCTAACACAGAGGCACCACTGGGTGGAGTTGAACCCGAGGCATCTGTCTGGGAGGCGAGAGTGCTAACCACTACACCACTGTACCGTGTCAACTGCTGCCGGTAGAATGTCTCATGAATCCAATTTAGAAAAAATTCGGATTTTTATTCAAAAGTAGGTTTTCTCACCATCGTACACCTTCATATGACTAAAGATAGAATTTCATTACTTGTTGCAAAATATTTTGGCATTCTTTTCAGATGCGGAAGGTTTAAAAAACTTTTTTCCATTACTTTTACAAGTATGGAATGAATCCCATTCAGGCTTAGCCTACACCATCTAACACAGAGGCACCACTGGGTGGAGTTGAACCCGAGGCATCTGTCTGGGAGGCGAGAGTGCTAACCACTACACCACTGTACCGTGTCAACTGCTGCCGGTAGAATGTCTTATGAATCCAATTTAGAAAAAATTCGGATTTTTATTCAAAAGTAGGTTTTCTCACCATCGTACACCTTCATATGACTAAAGATAGAATTTCATGACTTTTTGCAAAATATTTTGGCATTCTTTTCAGATGCGGAAGTTTTAAAAAACTTTTTTCATTACTTTTACAAGTATGGAGTGAATCCCATGCAGGCTTAGCCTACACAACCTAACACAGAGGCACCACTGGGTGGAGTTGAACCCGAGGCATCTCTCTTGGAGGCGAGAGTGCTAACCACTACACCACTGTACCGTGTCAACTGCAGCCATTAGAATGTCTAATTACTCCAATTTAGAAAAAATTCAGATTTTTATTCAAAAGTACGTTTTCTCACCGGCGTCCCCCGTTCATATGACTAAAGATACAACTTCACGACTTTTTGCAAAATATTTGGGGATTCTTTTCAGATGCGGAAGTTTTAAAAAACTTTTTTCCATTACTTTCACAAGTATGGAGTGAATCCCATTCAGGCTTAGCCTACACCATCTAACACAGAGGCACCACTGGGTGGAGTTGAACCCGAGGCATCTGTCTGGGAGGCGAGAGTGCTAACCAATACACCACTGTACCGTGTCAACTGCTGCCGTTAGAATGTCTCATGAATCCAATTTAGAAAAAATTCGGATTTTTATTCAAAAGTAGGTTTTCTCACCATCGTACACCTTCATATGACTAAAGATAGAATTTCATTACTTGTTGCAAAATATTTTGGCATTTTTTTCAGACTTGGAAGTTTAAAAAAAGTTTTTTCCATTACTTTTACAAATATGGAGTGAACCCCATGCAGGCTTAGCCTACACCACCTAACACAGTGGTGCCACTGGGTGGAGTTGAACCCGAGGCATCTCTCTGGGAGGCGAGAGTGCTAACCACTACACCACTGTACCATGTCAACTGCTGCCATTAGAATGTCTTATGACTCCAATTCAGAAAGAATTCAGATTTATATTCAAAAGTACGTTTTCTCACCGTCGTCGCCCTTCATATGACTAAAGATAGAATTTCATGACTTTTTGCAAAATATTTTGGCATTCTTTTCAGATGCGGAAGTTTTAAAAAACTTTTTTCATTACTTTTACAAGTATGGAGTGAATCCCATGCAGGCTTAGCCTACACAACCTAACACAGAGGCACCACTGGGCGGAGTTGAACCCGAGGCATCTCTCTGGGAGGCGAGAGTGCTAACCACTACACCACTGTACCGTGTCAACTGCAGCCATTAGAATGTCTAATTACTCCAATTTAGAAAAAATTCAGATTTTTATTCAAAAGTACGTTTTCTCACCGGCGTCCCCCGTTCATATGACTAAAGATACAACTTCACGACTTTTTGCAAAATATTTGGGGATTCTTTTCAGATGCGGAAGTTTTAAAAAACTTTTTTCCATTACTTTTACAAGTATGGAGTGAATCCCATTCAGGCTTAGCCTACACCATCTAACACAGAGGCACCACTGGGTGGAGTTGAACCCGAGGCATCTGTCTGGGAGGCGAGAGTGCTAACCACTACACCACTGTACCGTGTCAACTGCTGCCGGTAGAATGTCTCATGAATCCAATTTAGAAAAAATTCGGATTTTTATTCAAAAGTAGGTTTTCTCACCATCGTACACCTTCATATGACTAAAGATAGAATTTCATTACTTGTTGCAAAATATTTTGGCATTCTTTTCAGATGCGGAAGGTTTAAAAAACTTTTTTCCATTACTTTTACAAGTATGGAATGAATCCCATTCAGGCTTAGCCTACACCATCTAACACAGAGGCACCACTGGGTGGAGTTGAACCCGAGGCATCTGTCTGGGAGGCGAGAGTGCTAACCACTACACCACTGTACCGTGTCAACTGCTGCCGGTAGAATGTCTTATGAATCCAATTTAGAATAAATTCGGATTTTTATTCAAAAGTAGGTTTTCTCACCATCGTACACCTTCATATGACTAAAGATAGAATTTCATGACTTTTTGCAAAATATTTTGGCATTCTTTTCAGATGCGGAAGTTTTAAAAAACTTTTTTCATTACTTTTACAAGTATGGAGTGAATCCCATGCAGGCTTAGCCTACACAACCTAACACAGAGGCACCACTGGGTGGAGTTGAACCCGAGGCATCTCTCTGGGAGGCGAGAGTGCTAACAACTACACCACTGTACCGTGTCAATTGCTGCCATTAGAATGTCTTATGACTCCAATTTAGAAAATATCCGGATTTTTATTCAAAAGTACGTTTTCTCACCATTGTCCCCCTTCATATGACTAAAGATAGAATTTCATGACATTTTGCAAAATATTTTGGCATTCTTTTCAGATGCGGAAGTTTTAACAAACGTTTTTCATTACTTTTACAAGTATGGAGTGAATCCCATGCAGGCTTAGCCTACACAACCTAACACAGAGGCACCACTGGGTGGAGTTGAACCCGAGGCATCTCTCTGGGAGGCGAGAGTGCTAACCACTACACCACTGTACCGTGTCAACTGCACCCATTAGAATGTCTAATTATTCCAACTTAGAAAAAATTCAGATTTTTATTCAAAAGTACGTTTTCTCACCGGCGTCCCCCGTTCATATGACTAAAGATACAACTTCACGACTTTTTGCAAAATATTTGGGGATTCTTTTCAGATGCGGAATTTAAAAAAAGTTTTTTCCATTACTTTTACAAGTATGGAGCGAACCCCAAGGTCGCTTACCCTACACTACCTAACACAGAGGCTCCACTGGGTGGAGTTGAACCCGAGGCATCTCTCTGGGAGGCGAGAGTGCTAACCACTACACCACTGTACCGTGTCAACTGCAGCCATTAGAATGTCTAATTACTCCAATTTTGAAAATATCCGGATTTTTATTCAAAAGTACGTTTTCTCACCATTGTCCCCCTTCATATGACTAAAGATAGAATTTCATGACATTTTGCAAAATATTTTGGCATTCTTTTCAGATGGGAAGTTTTAAAAAACTTTTTTCATTACTTTTACAAGTATGGAGTGAATCCCATGCAGGCTTAGCCTACACCACCTAACACAGAGGCACCACTGGGTGGAGTTGAACCCGAGGCATCTCTCTGGGAGGCGAGAGTGCTAACCACTACACCACTGTACCGTGTCAACTTCAGCCATTAGAATGTCTAATTATTCCAATTTAGAAAAAGTTCAGATTTTTATTCAAAAGTACGTTTTCTCACCGGCGTCCCCCATTCATACTACTAAAGATACAACTTCACGACTTTTGGCAAAATATTTGGGGATTCTTTTCAGATGCGGAAGTTTTAAAAAACTTTTTCATTACTTTTACAAGTATGGAGTGAATCCCATGCAGGCTTAGCCTACACAACCTAACACAGAGGCACCACTGGTTGGAGTTGAACCCGAGGCATCTCTCTGGGAGGCGAGAGTGCTAACCACTACACCACTGTACCGTGTCAACTGCTGCCATTAGAATGTCTTATGACTCCAATTCAGAAAGAATTCAGATTTATATTCAAAAGTACGTTTTCTCACCGTCGTCCCCCTTCATATGACTAAAGATAGAATTTCCTGACTTTTTGCAAAATATTTTGGCATTCTTTTCAGATGCGGAAGTTTTAAAAAACTTTTTTCATTACTTTTACAAATATGGAGTGAACCCCATGCAGGCTTAGCCTACACCACCTAACACAGTGGCGCCACTGGGTGGAGTTGAACCCGAGGCACCTGTCTGGGAGGCGAGAGTGCTAACCACTACACCACTGTACCGTGTCAACTGCTGCCGGTAGAATGTCTTATGAATCCAATTCAGAAAAAAATCGGATTTTTAATCAAAAGTATGTTTTCTCACCATCGTACACCTTCATATGACTAAAGATAGAATTTCATTACTTTTTGCAAAATATTTTGGCATTTTTTTTAGACTTGGAAGTTTAAAAAAAGTTTTTTCCATTACTTTTACAAATATGGAGTGAACCCCATGCAGGCTTAGCCTACACCACCTAACACAGTGGGGCCACTGGGTGGAGTTGAACCCGAGGCACCTGTCTGGGAGGCGAGAGTGCTAACCACTACACCACTGTACCGTGTCAACTGCTGCAAGTAGATTGTCTATTGACTCCAATTTAGAAAATATCCGGATTTTTATTCAAAAGTACGTTTTCTCACCATTGTCCCTCTTCATATGACTAAAGATAGAATTTCATGACATTTTGCAAAATATTTGGGGATTCTTTTCAGATGCTAAAGTTTAAAAAAAACTTTTTTCCATTACTTTTACAAGTATGGAGTGAATCCCATGCAGGCTTAGCCTACACCACCTAACACAGAGGCACCACTAGGTGGAGTTGAACCCGAGGCATCTCTCTGGGAGGCGAGAGTGCTAACCACTACACCACTGTACCGTGTCAACTGCTGCCATTAGAATGTCTAATTACTCCAATTTAGAAAAAATCAGATTTTTATTCAAAAGTACGTTTTCTCACCGGCGTCCCCCGTTCATATGACTAAAGATACAACTTCACGACTTTTTGCAAAATATTTGGGGATTCTTTTCAGATGCGGAAGTTTTAAAAAAGTTTTTTCCATTACTTTTACAAATATGGAGTGAACCCCATGCAGGCTTAGCCTACACCACCTAACACAGTGGCGCCACTGGGTGGAGTTGAACCCGAGGCACCTGTCTGGGAGGCGAGAGTGCTAACCACTACACCACTGTACCGTGTCAACTGCTGCAATTAGATTGTCTATTGACTCCAATTTTGAAAATATCCGGATTTTTATTCAAAAGTACGTTTTCTCACCATTGTCCCCCTTCATATGACTAAAGATAGAATTTCATGACATTTTGCAAAATATTTTGGCATTCTTTTCAGATGCGGAAGTTTTAAAAAACTTTTTTCATTACTTTTACAAATATGGAGTGAACCCCATGCAGGCTTAGCCTACACCACCTAACACAGTGGCGCCACTGGGTGGAGTTGAACCCGAGGCACCTGTCTGGGAGGCGAGAGTGCTAACCACTACACCACTGTACCGTGTCAACTGCTGCCGGTAGAATGTCTTATGAATCAAATTCAGAAAAAAATCGGATTTTTATTCAAAAGTATGTTTTCTCACCATCGTACACCTTCATATGACTAAAGATAGAATTTCATTACTTTTTGCAAAATATTTTGGCATTTTTTTTAGACTTGGAAGTTTAAAAAAAGTTTTTTCCATTACTTTTACAAATATGGAGTGAACCCCATGCAGGCTTAGCCTACACCACCTAACACAGTGGGGCCACTGGGTGGAGTTGAACCCGAGGCACCTGTCTGGGAGGCGAGAGTGCTAACCACTACACCACTGTACCGTGTCAACTGCTGCAAGTAGATTGTCTATTGACTCCAATTTAGAAAATATCCGGATTTTTATTCAAAAGTACGTTTTCTCACCATTGTCCCTCTTCATATGACTAAAGATAGAATTTCATGACATTTTGCAAAATATTTGGGGATTCTTTTCAGATGCTAAAGTTTAAAAAAAACTTTTTTCCATTACTTTTACAAGTATGGAGTGAATCCCATGCAGGCTTAGCCTACACCACCTAACACAGAGGCACCACTAGGTGGAGTTGAACCCGAGGCATCTCTCTGGGAGGCGAGAGTGCTAACCACTACACCACTGTACCGTGTCAACTGCTGCCATTAGAATGTCTAATTACTCCAATTTAGAAAAAATCAGATTTTTATTCAAAAGTACGTTTTCTCACCGGCGTCCCCCGTTCATATGACTAAAGATACAACTTCACGACTTTTTGCAAAATATTTGGGGATTCTTTTCAGATGCGGAAGTTTTAAAAAACTTTTTTCCATTACTTTTACAAGTATGGAGTGAATCCCATTCAGGCTTAGCCTACACCATCTAACACAGAGGCACCACTGGGTGGAGTTGAACCCGAGGCATCTGTCTGGGAGGCGAGAGTGCTAACCACTACACCACTGTACCGTGTCAACTGCTGCCGGTAGAATGTCTTATGAATCCAATTTAGAAAAAATTGGGATATTTATTCAAAAGTAGGTTTTCTCACCATCGTACACCTTCATATGACTAAAGATAGAATTTCATTACTTTTTGCAAAATATTTTGGCATTTTTTTTAGACTTGGAAGTTTAAAAAAAGTTTTTTCCATTACTTTTACAAATATGGAGTGAACCCCATGCAGGCTTAGCCTACACCACCTAACACAGTGGCGCCACTGGGTGGAGTTGAACCCGATGCACCTGTCTGGGAGGCGAGAGTGCTAACCACTACACCACTGTACCGTGTCAACTGCTGCAATTAGAATGTCTAATTACTCCAATTTAGAAAAAATTCAGATTTTTATTCAAAAGTACGTTTTCTCACCGGCATCCCCCGACCATTTGACTAAAGACACAACTTCACGACTTTTTGCAAAATATTTGGGGATTCTTTTTAGATGCGGAAGTTTTAAAAAACTTTTTTCCATTACTTTTACAAATATGGAGTGAACCCCATGCAGGCTTAGCCTACACCACCTAACACAGTGGGGCCACTGGGTGGAGTTGAACCCGAGGCACCTGTCTGGGAGGCGAGAGTGCTAACCACTACACCACTGTACCGTGTCAACTGCTGCAATTAGATTGTCTATTGACTCCAATTTAGAAAATATCCGGATTTTTATTCAAAAGTACGTTTTCTCACCATTGTCCCTCTTCATATGACTAAAGATAGAATTTCATGACATTTTGCAAAATATTTGGGGATTCTTTTCAGATGCTAAAGTTTAAAAAAAACTTTTTTCCATTACTTTTACAAGTATGGAGTGAATCCCATTCAGGCTTAGCCTACACCATCTAACACAGAGGCACCACTAGGTGGAGTTGAACCCGAGGCATCTCTCTGGGAGGCGAGAGTGCTAACCACTACACCACTGTACCGTGTCAAGTGCTGCCATTAGAATGTCTAATTACTCCAATTTAGAAAAAATCAGATTTTTATTCAAAAGTACGTTTTCTCACCGGCGTCCCCCGTTCATATGACTAAAGATACAACTTCACGACTTTTTGCAAAATATTTGGGGATTCTTTTCAGATGCGGAATTTAAAAAAAAAAATTTCCATTACTTTTACAAGTATGGAGCGAACCCCAGGTCGCTTACCCTACACTACCTAACACAGAGGCACCACTGGGTGGAGTTGAACCCGAGGCATCTCTCTGGGAGGCGAGAGTGCTAACCACTACACCACTGTACCGTGTCAACTGCAGCCATTAGAATGTCTAATTACTCCAATTTAGAAAAAATTCAGATTTTTATTCAAAAGTACGTTTTCTCACCGGCGTCCCCCGTTCATATGACTAAAGATACAACTTCACGACTTTTTGCAAAATATTTGGGGATTCTTTTCAGATGCGGAAGTTTTAAAAAACTTTTTTCCATTACTTTTACAAGTATGGAGCGAACCCCAGGTCGCTTACCCTACACTACCTAACACAGAGGCACCACTGGGTGGAGTTGAACCCGAGGCATCTCTCTGGGAGGCGAGAGTGCTAACCACTACACCACTGTACCGTGTCAACTGCAGCCATTAGAATGTCTAATTACTCCAATTTAGAAAAAATTCAGATTTTTATTCAAAAGTACGTTTTCTCACCGGCGTCCCCCGTTCATATGACTAAAGATACAACTTCACGACTTTTTGCAAAATATTTGGGGATTCTTTTCAGATGCGGAAGTTTTAAAAAACTTTTTTCCATTACTTTTACAAGTATGGAGTGAATCCCATTCAGGCTTAGCCTACACCATCTAACACAGAGGCACCACTGGGTGGAGTTGAACCCGAGGCATCTGTCTGGGAGGCGAGAGTGCTAACCACTACACCACTGTACCGTGTCAACTGCTGCCGGTAGAATGTCTTATGAATCCAATTTAGAAAAAATTGGGATATTTATTCAAAAGTAGGTTTTCTCACCATCGTACACCTTCATATGACTAAAGATAGAATTTCATTACTTTTTGCAAAATATTTTGGCATTTTTTTTAGACTTGGAAGTTTAAAAAAAGTTTTTTCCATTACTTTTACAAATATGGAGTGAACCCCATGCAGGCTTAGCCTACACCACCTAACACAGTGGCGCCACTGGGTGGAGTTGAACCCGAGGCACCTGTCTGGGAGGCGAGAGTGCTAACCACTACACCACTGTACCGTGTCAACTGCTGCCATTAGAATGTCTTATTACTCCAATTTCGAAAAAATCAGATTTTTATTCAAAAGTACGTTTTCTCACCGGCGTCCCGCGTTCATATGACTAAAGATACAACTTCACGACTTTTTGCAAAATATTTGGGGATTCTTTTCAGATGCGGAAGTTTTAAAAAACTTTTTTCCATTACTTTTACAAGTATGGAGTGAATCCCATGCAGGCTTAGCCTACACCATCTAACACACAGGCACCACTGGGTGGAGTTGAACCCGAGGCATCTGTCTGGGAGGCGAGAGTGCTAACCACTACACCACTGTACCATGTCAACTGCTGCCGGTAGAATGTCTTATGAATCCAATTTAGAAAAAATTGGGATTTTTATTCGAAAGTAGGTTTTCTCACCATCGTACACCTTCATATGACTAAAGATAGAATTTTATTACTTTTTGCAAAATATTTTGGCATTTTTTTTAGACTTGGAAGTTTAAAAAAAGTTTTTTCCATTACTTTTACAAATATGGAGTGAACCCCATGCAGGCTTAGCCTACACCACCTAACACAGTGGCGCCACTGGGTGGAGTTGAACCCGAGGCACCTGTCTGGGAGGCGAGAGTGCTAACCACTACACCACTGTACCGTGTCAACTGCTGCAATTAGATTGTCTATTGACTCCAATTTAGAAAATATCCGGATTTTTATTCAAAAGTACGTTTTCTCACCGGCGTCCCGCGTTCATATGACTAAAGATACAACTTCACAACTTTTTGCAAAATATTTGGGGATTCTTTTCAGATGCGGAAGTTTTAAAAAACTTTTTTCCATTACTTTTACAAGTATGGAGTGAATCCCATGCAGGCTTAGCCTACACAATCTAACACAGAGGCACCACTTGGTGTAGAAGAACCCGAGGCATCTGTCTGGGAGGCGAGAGTGCTAACCACTACACCACTGTACCGTGTCAACTGCTGCCATTAGAATGTCTTATGACTCCAATTCAGAAAGAATTCAGATTTATATTCAAAAGTACATTTTCTCACCGGCGTCCCCCTTCATATGACTAAAGATAGAATTTAATGACTTTTTGCAAAATATTTTGGCATTCTTTTAAGATGCGGAAGTTTTAAAAAACTTTTTTCATTACTTTTACAAGTATGGAGTGAATCCCATGCAGGCTTAGCCTACACAACCTAACACAGAGGCACCACTGGGTGGAGTTGAACCCGAGGCATCTCTCTGGGAGGCGAGAGTGCTAACCACTACACCACTGTACCGTGTCAACTGCAGCCATTAGAATGTCTAATTACTCCAATTTAGAAAAAATTCAGATTTTTATTCAAAAGTACGTTTTCTCACCGGCGTCCCCCGTTCATATGACTAAAGATACAACTTCACGACTTTTTGCAAAATATTTGGGGATTGTTTTCAGATGCGGAAGTTTTAAAAAACTTTTTTCCATTACTTTTACAAGTATGGAGTGAATCCCATTCAGGCTTAGCCTACACAATCTAACACAGAGGCACCACTGGGTGGAGTTGAACCCGAGGCATCTGTCTGGGAGGCGAGAGTGCTAACCACTACACCACTGTACCGTGTCAACTGCTGCCAGTAGAATGTCTTATGAATCCAACTTAGAAAAAATTGGGATTTTTATTCAAAAGTAGGTTTTCTCACCATCGTACACCTTCATATGACTAAAGATAGAATTTCATTACTTTTTGCAAAATATTTTGGCTTTTTTTTTCCGACTTGGAAGTTTAAAAAAAGTTTTTTCCATTACTTTTACAAATATGGAGTGAACCCCATGCAGGCTTAGCCTACACCACCTAACACAGTTGCGCCACTGGGTGGAGTTGAACCCGAGGCACCTGTCTGGGAGGCGAGAGTGCTAACCACTACACCACTGTACCGTGTCAACTGCTGCCGGTAGAATGTCTTATGAATCCAATTTAGAATAAATTCGGATTTTTATTCAAAAGTAGGTTTTCTCACCATCGTACACCTTCATATGACTAAAGATAGAATTTCATTACTTTTTGCAAAATATTTTGGGATTTTTTTTAGACTTGGAAGTTTTAAAAAACTTTTTTCCATTACTTTTACAAGTATGGAGTGAATCCCATTCAGGCTTAGCCTACACCATCTAACACAGAGGCACCACTGGGTGGAGTTGAACCCGAGGCATCTGTCTGGGAGGCGAGAGTGCTAACCACTACACCACTGTACAGTGTCAACTGCTGCCGGTAGAATGTCTTATGAATCCAATTTAGAATAAATTCGGATTTTTATTCAAAAGTAGGTTTTCTCACCATCGTACACCTTCATATGACTAAAGATAGAATTTCATTACTTTTTGCAAAATATTTTGGCATTTTTTTTAGACTTGGAAGTTTAAAAAAAGTTTTTTCCATTACTTGTACAAATATGGAGTGAACCCCATGCAGGCTTAGCCTACACCACATAACACAGTGGCGCCACTGGGTGGAGTTGAACCCGAGGCACCTGTCTGGGAGACGAGAGTGCTAAGCACTACACCACTGTACCAGGTCAACTGCTGCAATTAGATTGTCTATTGACTCCAATTTTGAAAATATCCGGATTTTTATTCAAAAGTACGTTTTCTCACCATTGTCCCCCTTCATATGACTAAAGATAGAATTTCATGACTTTTAGCAAAATATTTTGGCATTCTTTTCAGATGCGGAAGTTTTAAAAAACTTTTTTCATTACTTTTACAAGTATGGAGTGAATCCCATGCAGGCTTAGCCTACACAACCTAACACAGAGGCACCACTAGGTGGAGTTGAACCCGAGGCATCTCTCTGGGAGGCGAGATTGCTAACCACTACACCACTGTACCGTGTCATCTGCAGCCATTAGAATGTCTAATTACTCCAATTTAGAAAAAATTCAGATTTTTATTCAAAAGTACGTTTTCTCACCGGCGTCCCCCGTTCATATGACTAAAGATACAACTTCACAACTTTTTGCAAAATATTTGGGGATTGTTTTCAGATGCGGAAGTTTTAAAAAACTTTTTTCCATTACTTTTACAAGTATGGAGTGAATCCCATTCAGGCTTAGCCTACACCATCTAACACAGAGGCACCACTGGGTGGAGTTGAACCCGAGGCATCTGTCTGGGAGGCGAGAGTGCTAACCACTACACCACTGTACCGTGTCAACTGCTGCCGGTAGAATGTCTTATGAATCCAATTTAGAAAAAAATTGGGATATTTATTCAAAAGTAGGTTTTCTCACCATCGTGCACCTTCATATGACTAAAGATAGAATTTCATTACTTTTTGCAAAATATTTTGGCATTTTTTTCAGACTTGGAAGTTTAAAAAAAGTTTTTTCCATTACTTTTACAAATATGGAGTGAACCCCATGCAGGCTTAGCCTACACCACCTAACACAGAGGCACCACTGGGTGGAGTTGAACCCGAGGCATCTCTCTGGGAGGCGAGGGTCTGAAAGAGGCCAAAACTGCCCCAGATGCATTGTGGGTAATCTCCAAAACCGCTGCGTAGTATGAAATATCAAGACATATTCATAAAAAAAGTCACTTGTATCATTGTATGTGCTGATTGGTGGGATGACCCTAGGGCTGCGTCACATTTGTCTTAGCCACAGGGCTCATTACACCACTGATTAGGTGTTCTACTTGTCGACAGGACACACCGGCCAATCGAGCTCTGTCATTTTGAACCATCACGTTGTGGCGAGTGGAATTCTAGGACGGAGTGGAATTCGGATGGATGCAGGGTTCAAGCAAGAGCAGGTGCAGGTGCAGGTGCAGTACCGTTTTCGGCCAGCATGGCGTGCCAATGGGTAGGTGGCGCCGTTCCAAAGTATATGGATAGATATATTACACGGTACTTTCTGTGAGGGTAACGAAAATAAGTTTGTTTAACTTTTATCCACAATATTTTTTTGTAATTGCGGAATTTACACTGTAACACAAGCTACAGCACATGTCGTCTGGCAAAATAACACACATAACATATAGCATACTACACATCTCATGAACACCAACAAGATTTTTGTCTTTTTCATTTTTAAGTGGACCAAATCGCTTATATTAAAAGTAAACTAATGACAATTGCTGCTGTGATTTGATTCTTTTAATAAACCATGTAACTTGATGATCCAAGGTTTTGAACAGGCGTCACGTGTGTGGTCACAGCGCGCACATCTGATGTTGCTCACAGTGGTCCTCCGTGTGGTCAGGGTGCATGTGTGTGTGCCCAGACACGTGAAAAATCAGAGGGAACATTGCTGGCAACCTGACCCAAGAGGGATTTTAAATAGCGGACTTATCCTGAAGAAGCGGAATACTCTTCAGTCATAAAGGAAGACTCACTACGGAAGGTGTTTAGGCCAGAAGAGAGGGCCTTGCTGGCCCTGGCGGCCCACCACCTGTAGAAAACCTGTAGAAACTGAAATATATATAGAGTTGTACAGTCAGTTTGAACTCACAATCCTGACAATTGTGATAATAATACAGAAAACCTCTGAGAAACAAGCCAAGTTAAAGATACAATCAATATGATTGTATTGAAAATAACACGTGAGCCTAAAAGAAAAAATAAGCATGGGGAGTATTAAGGAGAACAAAGACTTAATGTAATCAATTGGTGCAAAATCAGCTCGTGATGGTTTTGTGCATCTCAGCTGATCTCTCAGGGAGCGACGGGGACGCGTCATGGCACATCTGACTATATACAGTCCACTGGACAGGAAAAAAATATATTTATTTGGATGATGTTTAGGCCAGCAGAGAAGGCCTTGCTGGCCCTGGCGGCCCACCACCTGTGGAAAACCTGTAGAAACTGAAATATATATAGAGTTGTACAGTCAGTTTGAACTCACAATCCTGACAATTGTGATAATAATACAGAAAAGCTCTGAGAAACAAGCCAAGATAAAGAGACAATCAATATGATTGTATTTAAAATAACACATACGCCTAAAAGAAAAAATAAATATGAGGAGGATTAAGGAGAACAAAGACTTAATGTAATCAATTGGTGCAAAAGCAGCTCGTGATGGTTTTGTGCATCTCAGCTGATCTCTCAGGGAGCGACGGGGACGCGTCATGGCACATCTGACTATATACAGTCCACTGGACAGGAAAAAAATATATTTATTTGGATGATGTTTAGGCCAGCAGAGAAGGCCTTGCTGGCCCTGGCGGCCCACCACCTGTGGAAAACCTGTAGAAACTGAAATATATATAGAGTTGTACAGTCAGTTTGAACTCACCATCCTGACAATTGTGATAATAATACAGAAAACCTCTGAGAAACAAGCCAAGTTAAAGATACAATCAATATGATTGTATTGAAAATAACACGTGAGCCTAAAAGAAAAAATAAGCATGGGGAGTATTAAGGAGAACAAAGACTTAATGTAATCAATTGGTGCAAAATCAGCTCGTGATGGTTTTGTGCATCTCAGCTGATCTCTCAGGGAGCGACGGGGACGCGTCATGGCACATCTGACTATATACAGTCCACTGGACAGGAAAAAAATATATTTATTTGGATGATGTTTAGGCCAGCAGAGAAGGCCTTGCTGGCCCTGGCGGCCCACCACCTGTGGAAAACCTGTAGAAACTGAAATATATATAGAGTTGTACAGTCAGTTTGAGCTCACAATCCTGACAATTGTGATAATAATACAGAAAACCTCTGAGAAACAAGCCAAGTTAAAGATACAATCAATATGATTGTATTGAAAATAACACGTGAGCCTAAAAGAAAAAATAAGCATGGGGAGTATTAAGGAGAACAAAGACTTAATGTAATCAATTGGTGCAAAATCAGCTCGTGATGGTTTTGTGCATCTCAGCTGATCTCTCAGGGAGCGACGGGGACGCGTCATGGCACATCTGACTATATACAGTCCACTGGACAGGAAAAAAATATATTTATTTGGATGATGTTTAGGCCAGCAGAGAAGGCCTTGCTGGCCCTGGCGGCCCACCACCTGTGGAAAACCTGTAGAAACTGAAATATATATAGAGTTGTACAGTCAGTTTGAACTCACAATCCTGACAATTGTGATAATAATACAGAAAAGCTCTGAGAAACAAGCCAAGATAAAGAGACAATCAATATGATTGTATTTAAAATAACACATACGCCTAAAAGAAAAAATAAATATGAGGAGGATTAAGGAGAACAAAGACTTAATGTAATCAATTGGTGCAAAAGCAGCTCGTGATGGTTTTGTGCATCTCAGCTGATCTCTCAGGGAGCGACGGGGACGAGTCATGCCACATCACGTCATGACGCTGGCACATCTGACTCTTTACAGTCCGCTGGACAGGAAAAAAAGAGATATATCTTGATGATGTTTAGGCCAGCAGAGAAGGCCTTGCTGGCCCTGACGGCCCACCACCTGTAGAAAACCTGTAGAAACTGAAATATATAGAGTTGTACAGTCAGTTTGAGCTCACAATCCTGACAATTGTGATAATAATACAGAAAGGCTTTGGCTTTTCACACAAAAATGATATAAAACAGAACATTATTCATACGTATGCAGTGCCATAACTACCCCTGTTTCGTTCATGACAAACCAAACCGTTTCCAAATCGGCTAAAAATTGAGCAAGTTATTAATATTACAAGTGCATGCACCACTAAAAACGTCTCTCTGATCTCTCAGGGGGCGACGGTGACGCGTTATTCCACGTCACTGGTCGGGATCGCGATTCTCTTACTTGGCCCAGCGGTTAGCACATCAGCACAGACTGTGGGGCCTCACTGCGCATGCGCACTCGCTCGGAGTTTTGGGAACGCGGGTTCGGTTCCCGATAAATATATAATAAAGGCTAGATGTCTCGTCCGCTTTGTGGAGGTGCGGTCCGATTTAGAAGCTTACTTTTGCCGCGATCCATATTCCCTCGCGCATGCTGTGGACACACATGGTTGGACAACTCAAGTTGGCAAAGCCAGTGTGTGCCAGTGGCGAAGGAACCCCTTTCGCGCCCGTGGCAGGCTTTGAAGCGTCGGTGTCGGGCGACCGCACCTTGCTCGGAAATATATAGACGTCATACTGGTTCCCGATAGAGACCATGGATTCATAATAAAGGCTAGGTCTCTCGTCTGCGTTTTCAACCGAGACCAAACGGTTTTGTTTTGTCCTCAACGTGCAACATGTAGTTACGGCACAGCATACATAATATGAGTAATGGTTTTATGTTGTAAAAAAAAAAAAAAGGCACACGGTTTCCCTTTAGAAATGTGCATCAGGAAATGCTGCATGTTGAAATCCCCACCCTGTACAGAGATGTATGTATTGGTGATACCTATGAATGGGTATAACCATGGCTTTTCACACGAAAATGATAGTGAACAGAACATTATTCATACGTATGCAGTGCCACAAGTAGAGCTGTTACGTTGATGACAAAGCAAACCGTTTCCAAATCGGCAAAAAATTGAGCAAGTTATTATTATTACAATACCACTAAAAACCCAATCAAGTCAGTAAGTAAGTAGTCAAAAAATGCAGTACGCGCCTGTTATGTTAGTGGACGTGCGGATCGATCCAGAGGCGTAGTTGCAACGCTCCATTTACCCCCACACACCTATTGGCCACTAGGTGTGTGAGCGAACGGTCACGTGCAGACTACGAGACCGCCGCACCACACTGGGAACTACGCTGGGGCGCCATCCGCTAATGGAACTTGGAACTCGAGAGGTATTTAAAGCCCTCTGGGCAAGTCCTTGTCTCAGTCAAGGTGCACTACATTTTTGGGGGGCGATTTTGACGTCTGGGAGACTGTGCTTGGCTCGGTGACGCCCCAGAAGCCGTTTTCCAACTTGCAAATTGCTTTAGCTTTTACGTTATTGGGTCTGAAAGAGGCCAAAACTGCCCCAGATGCATTGTGGGTAATCTCCAAAACCGCTGCGTAGTATGAAATATCAAGACATATTCATAAAAAAAGTCACTTGTATCATTGTATGTGCTGATTGGTGGGATGACCCTAGGGCTGCGTCACATTTGTCTTAGCCACAGGGCTCATTACACCACTGATTAGGTGTTCTACTTGTCGACAGGACACACCGGCCAATCGAGCTCTGTCATTTTGAACCATCACGTTGTGGCGAGTGGAATTCTAGGACGGAGTGGAATTCGGATGGATGCAGGGTTCAAGCAAGAGCAGGTGCAGGTGCAGGTGCAGTACCGTTTCCGGCCAGCATGGCGTGCCAATGGGTAGGTGGCGCCGTTCCAAAGTATATGGATAGATATATTACACGGTACTTTCTGTGAGGGTAACGAAAATAAGTTTAACTTTTATCCACAATATTTTTTTGTAATTGCGGAATTTACACTGTAACACAAGCTACAGCACATGTCGTCTGGCAAAATAACACACATAACATATAGCATACTACACATCTCATGAACACCAACAAGATTTTTGTCTTTTTCATTTTAAGTGGACCAAATCGCTTATATTAAAAGTAAACTAATGAAAATTGCTGCTGTGATTTGATTCTTTTAATAAACCATGTAACTTGATGATCCAAGGTTTTGAACAGGCGTCACGTGTGTGGTCACAGCGCGCACATCTGATGTTGCTCACAGTGGTCCTCCGTGTGGTCAGGGTGCATGTGTGTGTGCCCAGACACGTGAAAAATCAGAGGGAACATTGCTGGCAACCTGACCCAAGAGGGATTTTAAATAGCGGACTTATCCTGAAGAAGCGGAATACTCTTCAGTCATAAAGGAAGACTCACTACGGAAGGTGTTTAGGCCAGAAGAGAGGGCCTTGCTGGCCCTGGCGGCCCACCACCTGTAGAAAACCTGTAGAAACTGAAATATATATAGAGTTGTACAGTCAGTTTGAACTCACAATCCTGACAATTGTGATAATAATACAGAAAAGCTCTGAGAAACAAGCCAAGTTAAAGATACAATCAATATGATTGTATTGAAAATAACACGTGAGCCTAAAAGAAAAAATAAGCATGGGGAGTATTAAGGAGAACAAAGACTTAATGTAATCAATTGGTGCAAAATCAGCTCGTGATGGTTTTGTGCATCTCAGCTGATCTCTCAGGGAGCGACGGGGACGCGTCATGGCACATCTGACTATATACAGTCCACTGGACAGGAAAAAAAGATATATATTTTGATGCTGTTTAGGCCAGCAGAGAAGGCCTTGCTGGACCTGACGGCCCACCACCTGTGGAAAACCTGTAGAAACTGAAATATATAGAGTTGTACAGTCAGTTTGAACTCACGTGTGTGTGTGTGTGTGTGTGTGTGTGTGTGTGTGTGTTTGTGTGTTTGAAAGGGGAAATGGTCTGCAGCCTTCCTCCTTATCCATATTGTACATCTGACAGGATCTACGCACGCAGATTCACTAAACGCTCACAAACTGTACCGAGGTCTCTGGCACGCAGCTCTTGAGCTGTCATGGTAGTAACATCTAAGTAGCATTGAGTCACCGGCTCACGCCCACCGTGATGTAATATGGGGAGTGTGATTTTATTTCTGAATAAACTAATACTCCCACGTTGTGTCACATGGGGGTCACGTGACCTTTGCAAGTGTTCATTAGGATTAGCTGATTCCTTGTGACTTAAGTGGGAACACCTTGTGATGTGTTTCCCGCTCATCTCCACTTGAGAGCGAGCACCTCTCACGCACCAGCATCTGCTCATGAATTTAGAATGAATCTTTGGTTCACGATTAAGTGCTTTCTTTCACCTTCACGTGACGGGGAAAAAAAAAGAAGGGTAGTGTTTTTTCACATATACAACTCAAGTAGTCAAAAAAGCCGGCCGCGCCCCAGGCCAGTTATGAGTGGACGTACGCTCCCAAGACTCACTACGGAAGGTGTTTAGGCCAGCAGAGAGGGCCTTGCTGGCTGTGATGGTTTTGTGCATCTCAGCTGATCTCTCAGGGAGCGACGGGGACGCGTCATGGCACATCTGACTATATACAGTCCACTGGACAGGAAAAAAATATATTTATTTGGATGATGTTTAGGCCAGCAGAGAAGGCCTTGCTGGCCCTGGCGGCCCACCACCTGTGGAAAACCTGTAGAAACTGAAATATATATAGAGTTGTACAGTCAGTTTGAACTCACAATCCTGACAATTGTGATAATAATACAGAAAACCTCTGAGAAACAAGCCAAGTTAAAGATACAATCAATATGATTGTATTGAAAATAACACGTGAGCCTAAAAGAAAAAATAAGCATGGGGAGTATTAAGGAGAACAAAGACTTAATGTAATCAATTGGTGCAAAATCAGCTCGTGATGGTTTTGTGCATCTCAGCTGATCTCTCAGGGAGCGACGGGGACGCGTCATGGCACATCTGACTATATACAGTCCACTGGACAGGAAAAAAATATATTTATTTGGATGATGTTTAGGCCAGCAGAGAAGGCCTTGCTGGCCCTGGCGGCCCACCACCTGTGGAAAACCTGTAGAAACTGAAATATATATAGAGTTGTACAGTCAGTTTGAACTCACAATCCTGACAATTGTGATAATAATACAGAAAAGCTCTGAGAAACAAGCCAAGATAAAGAGACAATCAATATGATTGTATTTAAAATAACACATACGCCTAAAAGAAAAAATAAATATGAGGAGGATTAAGGAGAACAAAGACTTAATGTAATCAATTGGTGCAAAAGCAGCTCGTGATGGTTTTGTGCATCTCAGCTGATCTCTCAGGGAGCGACGGGGACGAGTCATGCCACATCACGTCATGACGCTGGCACATCTGAGTCTTTACAGTCCGCTGGACAGGAAAAAAAGAGATATATCTTGATGATGTTTAGGCCAGCAGAGAAGGCCTTGCTGGCCCTGACGGCCCACCACCTGTAGAAAACCTGTAGAAACTGAAATATATAGAGTTGTACAGTCAGTTTGAGCTCACAATCCTGACAATTGTGATAATAATACAGAAAGGCTTTGGCTTTTCACACAAAAATGATATAAAACAGAACATTATTCATACGTATGCAGTGCCATAACTACCCCTGTTTCGTTCATGACAAACCAAACCGTTTCCAAATCGGCTAAAAATTGAGCAAGTTATTAATATTACAAGTGCATGCACCACTAAAAACGTCTCTCTGATCTCTCAGGGGGCGACGGTGACGCGTTATTCCACGTCACTGGTCGGGATCGCGATTCTCTTACTTGGCCCAGCGGTTAGCACATCAGCACAGACTGTGGGGCCTCACTGCGCATGCGCACTCGCTCGGAGTTTTGGGAACGCGGGTTCGGTTCCCGATAAATATATAATAAAGGCTAGATGTCTCGTCCGCTTTGTGGAGGTGCGGTCCGATTTAGAAGCTTACTTTTGCCGCGATCCATATTCCCTCGCGCATGCTGTGGACACACATGGTTGGACAACTCAAGTTGGCAAAGCCAGTGTGTGCCAGTGGCGAAGGAACCCCTTTCGCGCCCGTGGCAGGCTTTGAAGCGTCGGTGTCGGGCGACCGCACCTTGCTCGGAAATATATAGACGTCATACTGGTTCCCGATAGAGACCATGGATTCATAATAAAGGCTAGGTCTCTCGTCTGCGTTTTCAACCGAGACCAAACGGTTTTGTTTTGTCCTCAACGTGCAACATGTAGTTACGGCACAGCATACATAATATGAGTAATGGTTTTATGTTGTAAAAAAAAAAAAAAGGCACACGGTTTCCCTTTAGAAATGTGCATCAGGAAATGCTGCATGTTGAAATCCCCACCCTGTACAGAGATGTATGTATTGGTGATACCTATGAATGGGTATAACCATGGCTTTTCACACGAAAATGATAGTGAACAGAACATTATTCATACGTATGCAGTGCCACAAGTAGAGCTGTTACGTTGATGACAAAGCAAACCGTTTCCAAATCGGCAAAAAATTGAGCAAGTTATTATTATTACAATACCACTAAAAACCCAATCAAGTCAGTAAGTAAGTAGTCAAAAAATGCAGTACGCGCCTGTTATGTTAGTGGACGTGCGGATCGATCCAGAGGCGTAGTTGCAACGCTCCATTTACCCCCACACACCTATTGGCCACTAGGTGTGTGAGCGAACGGTCACGTGCAGACTACGAGACCGCCGCACCACACTGGGAACTACGCTGGGGCGCCATCCGCTAATGGAACTTGGAACTCGAGAGGTATTTAAAGCCCTCTGGGCAAGTCCTTGTCTCAGTCAAGGTGCACTACATTTTTGGGGGGCGATTTTGACGTCTGGGAGACTGTGCTTGGCTCGGTGACGCCCCAGAAGCCGTTTTCCAACTTGCAAATTGCTTTAGCTTTTACGTTATTGGGTCTGAAAGAGGCCAAAACTGCCCCAGATGCATTGTGGGTAATCTCCAAAACCGCTGCGTAGTATGAAATATCAAGACATATTCATAAAAAAAGTCACTTGTATCATTGTATGTGCTGATTGGTGGGATGACCCTAGGGCTGCGTCACATTTGTCTTAGCCACAGGGCTCATTACACCACTGATTAGGTGTTCTACTTGTCGACAGGACACACCGGCCAATCGAGCTCTGTCATTTTGAACCATCACGTTGTGGCGAGTGGAATTCTAGGACGGAGTGGAATTCGGATGGATGCAGGGTTCAAGCAAGAGCAGGTGCAGGTGCAGGTGCAGTACCGTTTCCGGCCAGCATGGCGTGCCAATGGGTAGGTGGCGCCGTTCCAAAGTATATGGATAGATATATTACACGGTACTTTCTGTGAGGGTAACGAAAATAAGTTTAACTTTTATCCACAATATTTTTTTGTAATTGCGGAATTTACACTGTAACACAAGCTACAGCACATGTCGTCTGGCAAAATAACACACATAACATATAGCATACTACACATCTCATGAACACCAACAAGATTTTTGTCTTTTTCATTTTAAGTGGACCAAATCGCTTATATTAAAAGTAAACTAATGAAAATTGCTGCTGTGATTTGATTCTTTTAATAAACCATGTAACTTGATGATCCAAGGTTTTGAACAGGCGTCACGTGTGTGGTCACAGCGCGCACATCTGATGTTGCTCACAGTGGTCCTCCGTGTGGTCAGGGTGCATGTGTGTGTGCCCAGACACGTGAAAAATCAGAGGGAACATTGCTGGCAACCTGACCCAAGAGGGATTTTAAATAGCGGACTTATCCTGAAGAAGCGGAATACTCTTCAGTCATAAAGGAAGACTCACTACGGAAGGTGTTTAGGCCAGAAGAGAGGGCCTTGCTGGCCCTGGCGGCCCACCACCTGTAGAAAACCTGTAGAAACTGAAATATATATAGAGTTGTACAGTCAGTTTGAACTCACAATCCTGACAATTGTGATAATAATACAGAAAAGCTCTGAGAAACAAGCCAAGTTAAAGATACAATCAATATGATTGTATTGAAAATAACACGTGAGCCTAAAAGAAAAAATAAGCATGGGGAGTATTAAGGAGAACAAAGACTTAATGTAATCAATTGGTGCAAAATCAGCTCGTGATGGTTTTGTGCATCTCAGCTGATCTCTCAGGGAGCGACGGGGACGCGTCATGGCACATCTGACTATATACAGTCCACTGGACAGGAAAAAAAGATATATATTTTGATGCTGTTTAGGCCAGCAGAGAAGGCCTTGCTGGACCTGACGGCCCACCACCTGTGGAAAACCTGTAGAAACTAAAATATATAGAGTTGTACAGTCAGTTTGAACTCACGTGTGTGTGTGTGTGTGTGTGTGTGTGTGTGTGTGTTTGTGTGTTTGAAAGGGGAAATGGTCTGCAGCCTTCCTCCTTATCCATATTGTACATCTGACAGGATCTACGCACGCAGATTCACTAAACGCTCACAAACTGTACCGAGGTCTCTGGCACGCAGCTCTTGAGCTGTCATGGTAGTAACATCTAAGTAGCATTGAGTCACCGGCTCACGCCCACCGTGATGTAATATGGGGAGTGTGATTTTATTTCTGAATAAACTAATACTCCCACGTTGTGTCACATGGGGGTCACGTGACCTTTGCAAGTGTTCATTAGGATTAGCTGATTCCTTGTGACTTAAGTGGGAACACCTTGTGATGTGTTTCCCGCTCATCTCCACTTGAGAGCGAGCACCTCTCACGCACCAGCATCTGCTCATGAATTTAGAATGAATCTTTGGTTCACGATTAAGTGCTTTCTTTCACCTTCACGTGACGGGGAAAAAAAAAGAAGGGTAGTGTTTTTTCACATATACAACTCAAGTAGTCAAAAAAGCCGGCCGCGCCCCAGGCCAGTTATGAGTGGACGTACGCTCCCAAGACTCACTACGGAAGGTGTTTAGGCCAGCAGAGAGGGCCTTGCTGGCTGTGATGGTTTTGTGCATCTCAGCTGATCTCTCAGGGAGCGACGGGGACGCGTCATGGCACATCTGACTATATACAGTCCACTGGACAGGAAAAAAATATATTTATTTGGATGATGTTTAGGCCAGCAGAGAAGGCCTTGCTGGCCCTGGCGGCCCACCACCTGTGGAAAACCTGTAGAAACTGAAATATATATAGAGTTGTACAGTCAGTTTGAGCTCACAATCCTGACAATTGTGATAATAATACAGAAAACCTCTGAGAAACAAGCCAAGTTAAAGATACAATCAATATGATTGTATTGAAAATAACACGTGAGCCTAAAAGAAAAAATAAGCATGGGGAGTATTAAGGAGAACAAAGACTTAATGTAATCAATTGGTGCAAAATCAGCTCGTGATGGTTTTGTGCATCTCAGCTGATCTCTCAGGGAGCGACGGGGACGCGTCATGGCACATCTGACTATATACAGTCCACTGGACAGGAAAAAAATATATTTATTTGGATGATGTTTAGGCCAGCAGAGAAGGCCTTGCTGGCCCTGGCGGCCCACCACCTGTGGAAAACCTGTAGAAACTGAAATATATATAGAGTTGTACAGTCAGTTTGAACTCACAATCCTGACAATTGTGATAATAATACAGAAAAGCTCTGAGAAACAAGCCAAGATAAAGAGACAATCAATATGATTGTATTTAAAATAACACATACGCCTAAAAGAAAAAATAAATATGAGGAGGATTAAGGAGAACAAAGACTTAATGTAATCAATTGGTGCAAAAGCAGCTCGTGATGGTTTTGTGCATCTCAGCTGATCTCTCAGGGAGCGACGGGGACGAGTCATGCCACATCACGTCATGACGCTGGCACATCTGACTCTTTACAGTCCGCTGGACAGGAAAAAAAGAGATATATCTTGATGATGTTTAGGCCAGCAGAGAAGGCCTTGCTGGCCCTGACGGCCCACCACCTGTAGAAAACCTGTAGAAACTGAAATATATAGAGTTGTACAGTCAGTTTGAGCTCACAATCCTGACAATTGTGATAATAATACAGAAAGGCTTTGGCTTTTCACACAAAAATGATATAAAACAGAACATTATTCATACGTATGCAGTGCCATAACTACCCCTGTTTCGTTCATGACAAACCAAACCGTTTCCAAATCGGCTAAAAATTGAGCAAGTTATTAATATTACAAGTGCATGCACCACTAAAAACGTCTCTCTGATCTCTCAGGGGGCGACGGTGACGCGTTATTCCACGTCACTGGTCGGGATCGCGATTCTCTTACTTGGCCCAGCGGTTAGCGCATCAGCACAGACTGTGGGGCCTCACTGCGCATGCGCACTCGCTCGGAGTTTTGGGAACGCGGGTTCGGTTCCCGATAAATATATAATAAAGGCTAGATGTCTCGTCCGCTTTGTGGAGGTGCGGTCCGATTTAGAAGCTTACTTTTGCCGCGATCCATATTCCCTCGCGCATGCTGTGGACACACATGGTTGGACAACTCAAGTTGGCAAAGCCAGTGTGTGCCAGTGGCGAAGGAACCCCTTTCGCGCCCGTGGCAGGCTTTGAAGCGTCGGTGTCGGGCGACCGCACCTTGCTCGGAAATATATAGACGTCATACTGGTTCCCGATAGAGACCATGGATTCATAATAAAGGCTAGGTCTCTCGTCTGCGTTTTCAACCGAGACCAAACGGTTTTGTTTTGTCCTCAACGTGCAACATGTAGTTACGGCACAGCATACATAATATGAGTAATGGTTTTATGTTGTAAAAAAAAAAAAAAGGCACACGGTTTCCCTTTAGAAATGTGCATCAGGAAATGCTGCATGTTGAAATCCCCACCCTGTACAGAGATGTATGTATTGGTGATACTTATGAATGGGTATAACCATGGCTTTTCACACGAAAATGATAGTGAACAGAACATTATTCATACGTATGCAGTGCCACAAGTAGAGCTGTTACGTTGATGACAAAGCAAACCGTTTCCAAATCGGCAAAAAATTGAGCAAGTTATTATTATTACAATACCACTAAAAACCCAATCAAGTCAGTAAGTAAGTAGTCAAAAAATGCAGTACGCGCCTGTTATGTTAGTGGACGTGCGGATCGATCCAGAGGCGTAGTTGCAACGCTCCATTTACCCCCACACACCTATTGGCCACTAGGTGTGTGAGCGAACGGTCACGTGCAGACTACGAGACCGCCGCACCACACTGGGAACTACGCTGGGGCGCCATCCGCTAATGGAACTTGGAACTCGAGAGGTATTTAAAGCCCTCTGGGCAAGTCCTTGTCTCAGTCAAGGTGCACTACATTTTTGGGGGGCGATTTTGACGTCTGGGAGACTGTGCTTGGCTCGGTGACGCCCCAGAAGCCGTTTTCCAACTTGCAAATTGCTTTAGCTTTTACGTTATTGGGTCTGAAAGAGGCCAAAACTGCCCCAGATGCATTGTGGGTAATCTCCAAAACCGCTGCGTAGTATGAAATATCAAGACATATTCATAAAAAAAGTCACTTGTATCATTGTATGTGCTGATTGGTGGGATGACCCTAGGGCTGCGTCACATTTGTCTTAGCCACAGGGCTCATTACACCACTGATTAGGTGTTCTACTTGTCGACAGGACACACCGGCCAATCGAGCTCTGTCATTTTGAACCATCACGTTGTGGCGAGTGGAATTCTAGGACGGAGTGGAATTCGGATGGATGCAGGGTTCAAGCAAGAGCAGGTGCAGGTGCAGGTGCAGTACCGTTTCCGGCCAGCATGGCGTGCCAATGGGTAGGTGGCGCCGTTCCAAAGTATATGGATAGATATATTACACGGTACTTTCTGTGAGGGTAACGAAAATAAGTTTAACTTTTATCCACAATATTTTTTTGTAATTGCGGAATTTACACTGTAACACAAGCTACAGCACATGTCGTCTGGCAAAATAACACACATAACATATAGCATACTACACATCTCATGAACACCAACAAGATTTTTGTCTTTTTCATTTTAAGTGGACCAAATCGCTTATATTAAAAGTAAACTAATGAAAATTGCTGCTGTGATTTGATTCTTTTAATAAACCATGTAACTTGATGATCCAAGGTTTTGAACAGGCGTCACGTGTGTGGTCACAGCGCGCACATCTGATGTTGCTCACAGTGGTCCTCCGTGTGGTCAGGGTGCATGTGTGTGTGCCCAGACACGTGAAAAATCAGAGGGAACATTGCTGGCAACCTGACCCAAGAGGGATTTTAAATAGCGGACTTATCCTGAAGAAGCGGAATACTCTTCAGTCATAAAGGAAGACTCACTACGGAAGGTGTTTAGGCCAGAAGAGAGGGCCTTGCTGGCCCTGGCGGCCCACCACCTGTAGAAAACCTGTAGAAACTGAAATATATATAGAGTTGTACAGTCAGTTTGAACTCACAATCCTGACAATTGTGATAATAATACAGAAAAGCTCTGAGAAACAAGCCAAGTTAAAGATACAATCAATATGATTGTATTGAAAATAACACGTGAGCCTAAAAGAAAAAATAAGCATGGGGAGTATTAAGGAGAACAAAGACTTAATGTAATCAATTGGTGCAAAATCAGCTCGTGATGGTTTTGTGCATCTCAGCTGATCTCTCAGGGAGCGACGGGGACGCGTCATGGCACATCTGACTATATACAGTCCACTGGACAGGAAAAAAAGATATATATTTTGATGCTGTTTAGGCCAGCAGAGAAGGCCTTGCTGGACCTGACGGCCCACCACCTGTGGAAAACCTGTAGAAACTGAAATATATAGAGTTGTACAGTCAGTTTGAACTCACGTGTGTGTGTGTGTGTGTGTGTGTGTGTGTGTGTGTGTGTGTGTTTGTGTGTTTGAAAGGGGAAATGGTCTGCAGCCTTCCTCCTTATCCATATTGTACATCTGACAGGATCTACGCACGCAGATTCACTAAACGCTCACAAACTGTACCGAGGTCTCTGGCACGCAGCTCTTGAGCTGTCATGGTAGTAACATCTAAGTAGCATTGAGTCACCGGCTCACGCCCACCGTGATGTAATATGGGGAGTGTGATTTTATTTCTGAATAAACTAATACTCCCACGTTGTGTCACATGGGGGTCACGTGACCTTTGCAAGTGTTCATTAGGATTAGCTGATTCCTTGTGACTTAAGTGGGAACACCTTGTGATGTGTTTCCCGCTCATCTCCACTTGAGAGCGAGCACCTCTCACGCACCAGCATCTGCTCATGAATTTAGAATGAATCTTTGGTTCACGATTAAGTGCTTTCTTTCACCTTCACGTGACGGGGAAAAAAAAAGAAGGGTAGTGTTTTTTCACATATACAACTCAAGTAGTCAAAAAAGCCGGCCGCGCCCCAGGCCAGTTATGAGTGGACGTACGCTCCCAAGACTCACTACGGAAGGTGTTTAGGCCAGCAGAGAGGGCCTTGCTGGCTGTGATGGTTTTGTGCATCTCAGCTGATCTCTCAGGGAGCGACGGGGACGCGTCATGGCACATCTGACTATATACAGTCCACTGGACAGGAAAAAAATATATTTATTTGGATGATGTTTAGGCCAGCAGAGAAGGCCTTGCTGGCCCTGGCGGCCCACCACCTGTGGAAAACCTGTAGAAACTGAAATATATATAGAGTTGTACAGTCAGTTTGAACTCACAATCCTGACAATTGTGATAATAATACAGAAAACCTCTGAGAAACAAGCCAAGTTAAAGATACAATCAATATGATTGTATTGAAAATAACACGTGAGCCTAAAAGAAAAAATAAGCATGGGGAGTATTAAGGAGAACAAAGACTTAATGTAATCAATTGGTGCAAAATCAGCTCGTGATGGTTTTGTGCATCTCAGCTGATCTCTCAGGGAGCGACGGGGACGCGTCATGGCACATCTGACTATATACAGTCCACTGGACAGGAAAAAAATATATTTATTTGGATGATGTTTAGGCCAGCAGAGAAGGCCTTGCTGGCCCTGGCGGCCCACCACCTGTGGAAAACCTGTAGAAACTGAAATATATATAGAGTTGTACAGTCAGTTTGAACTCACAATCCTGACAATTGTGATAATAATACAGAAAAGCTCTGAGAAACAAGCCAAGATAAAGAGACAATCAATATGATTGTATTTAAAATAACACATACGCCTAAAAGAAAAAATAAATATGAGGAGGATTAAGGAGAACAAAGACTTAATGTAATCAATTGGTGCAAAAGCAGCTCGTGATGGTTTTGTGCATCTCAGCTGATCTCTCAGGGAGCGACGGGGACGAGTCATGCCACATCACGTCATGACGCTGGCACATCTGAGTCTTTACAGTCCGCTGGACAGGAAAAAAAGAGATATATCTTGATGATGTTTAGGCCAGCAGAGAAGGCCTTGCTGGCCCTGACGGCCCACCACCTGTAGAAAACCTGTAGAAACTGAAATATATAGAGTTGTACAGTCAGTTTGAGCTCACAATCCTGACAATTGTGATAATAATACAGAAAGGCTTTGGCTTTTCACACAAAAATGATATAAAACAGAACATTATTCATACGTATGCAGTGCCATAACTACCCCTGTTTCGTTCATGACAAACCAAACCGTTTCCAAATCGGCTAAAAATTGAGCAAGTTATTAATATTACAAGTGCATGCACCACTAAAAACGTCTCTCTGATCTCTCAGGGGGCGACGGTGACGCGTTATTCCACGTCACTGGTCGGGATCGCGATTCTCTTACTTGGCCCAGCGGTTAGCACATCAGCACAGACTGTGGGGCCTCACTGCGCATGCGCACTCGCTCGGAGTTTTGGGAACGCGGGTTCGGTTCCCGATAAATATATAATAAAGGCTAGATGTCTCGTCCGCTTTGTGGAGGTGCGGTCCGATTTAGAAGCTTACTTTTGCCGCGATCCATATTCCCTCGCGCATGCTGTGGACACACATGGTTGGACAACTCAAGTTGGCAAAGCCAGTGTGTGCCAGTGGCGAAGGAACCCCTTTCGCGCCCGTGGCAGGCTTTGAAGCGTCGGTGTCGGGCGACCGCACCTTGCTCGGAAATATATAGACGTCATACTGGTTCCCGATAGAGACCATGGATTCATAATAAAGGCTAGGTCTCTCGTCTGCGTTTTCAACCGAGACCAAACGGTTTTGTTTTGTCCTCAACGTGCAACATGTAGTTACGGCACAGCATACATAATATGAGTAATGGTTTTATGTTGTAAAAAAAAAAAAAAGGCACACGGTTTCCCTTTAGAAATGTGCATCAGGAAATGCTGCATGTTGAAATCCCCACCCTGTACAGAGATGTATGTATTGGTGATACCTATGAATGGGTATAACCATGGCTTTTCACACGAAAATGATAGTGAACAGAACATTATTCATACGTATGCAGTGCCACAAGTAGAGCTGTTACGTTGATGACAAAGCAAACCGTTTCCAAATCGGCAAAAAATTGAGCAAGTTATTATTATTACAATACCACTAAAAACCCAATCAAGTCAGTAAGTAAGTAGTCAAAAAATGCAGTACGCGCCTGTTATGTTAGTGGACGTGCGGATCGATCCAGAGGCGTAGTTGCAACGCTCCATTTACCCCCACACACCTATTGGCCACTAGGTGTGTGAGCGAACGGTCACGTGCAGACTACGAGACCGCCGCACCACACTGGGAACTACGCTGGGGCGCCATCCGCTAATGGAACTTGGAACTCGAGAGGTATTTAAAGCCCTCTGGGCAAGTCCTTGTCTCAGTCAAGGTGCACTACATTTTTGGGGGGCGATTTTGACGTCTGGGAGACTGTGCTTGGCTCGGTGACGCCCCAGAAGCCGTTTTCCAACTTGCAAATTGCTTTAGCTTTTACGTTATTGGGTCTGAAAGAGGCCAAAACTGCCCCAGATGCATTGTGGGTAATCTCCAAAACCGCTGCGTAGTATGAAATATCAAGACATATTCATAAAAAAAGTCACTTGTATCATTGTATGTGCTGATTGGTGGGATGACCCTAGGGCTGCGTCACATTTGTCTTAGCCACAGGGCTCATTACACCACTGATTAGGTGTTCTACTTGTCGACAGGACACACCGGCCAATCGAGCTCTGTCATTTTGAACCATCACGTTGTGGCGAGTGGAATTCTAGGACGGAGTGGAATTCGGATGGATGCAGGGTTCAAGCAAGAGCAGGTGCAGGTGCAGGTGCAGTACCGTTTCCGGCCAGCATGGCGTGCCAATGGGTAGGTGGCGCCGTTCCAAAGTATATGGATAGATATATTACACGGTACTTTCTGTGAGGGTAACGAAAATAAGTTTAACTTTTATCCACAATATTTTTTTGTAATTGCGGAATTTACACTGTAACACAAGCTACAGCACATGTCGTCTGGCAAAATAACACACATAACATATAGCATACTACACATCTCATGAACACCAACAAGATTTTTGTCTTTTTCATTTTAAGTGGACCAAATCGCTTATATTAAAAGTAAACTAATGAAAATTGCTGCTGTGATTTGATTCTTTTAATAAACCATGTAACTTGATGATCCAAGGTTTTGAACAGGCGTCACGTGTGTGGTCACAGCGCGCACATCTGATGTTGCTCACAGTGGTCCTCCGTGTGGTCAGGGTGCATGTGTGTGTGCCCAGACACGTGAAAAATCAGAGGGAACATTGCTGGCAACCTGACCCAAGAGGGATTTTAAATAGCGGACTTATCCTGAAGAAGCGGAATACTCTTCAGTCATAAAGGAAGACTCACTACGGAAGGTGTTTAGGCCAGAAGAGAGGGCCTTGCTGGCCCTGGCGGCCCACCACCTGTAGAAAACCTGTAGAAACTGAAATATATATAGAGTTGTACAGTCAGTTTGAACTCACAATCCTGACAATTGTGATAATAATACAGAAAAGCTCTGAGAAACAAGCCAAGTTAAAGATACAATCAATATGATTGTATTGAAAATAACACGTGAGCCTAAAAGAAAAAATAAGCATGGGGAGTATTAAGGAGAACAAAGACTTAATGTAATCAATTGGTGCAAAATCAGCTCGTGATGGTTTTGTGCATCTCAGCTGATCTCTCAGGGAGCGACGGGGACGCGTCATGGCACATCTGACTATATACAGTCCACTGGACAGGAAAAAAAGATATATATTTTGATGCTGTTTAGGCCAGCAGAGAAGGCCTTGCTGGACCTGACGGCCCACCACCTGTGGAAAACCTGTAGAAACTGAAATATATATAGAGTTGTACAGTCAGTTTGAACTCACGTGTGTGTGTGTGTGTGTGTGTGTGTGTGTGTGTTTGTGTGTTTGAAAGGGGAAATGGTCTGCAGCCTTCCTCCTTATCCATATTGTACATCTGACAGGATCTACGCACGCAGATTCACTAAACGCTCACAAACTGTACCGAGGTCTCTGGCACGCAGCTCTTGAGCTGTCATGGTAGTAACATCTAAGTAGCATTGAGTCACCGGCTCACGCCCACCGTGATGTAATATGGGGAGTGTGATTTTATTTCTGAATAAACTAATACTCCCACGTTGTGTCACATGGGGGTCACGTGACCTTTGCAAGTGTTCATTAGGATTAGCTGATTCCTTGTGACTTAAGTGGGAACACCTTGTGATGTGTTTCCCGCTCATCTCCACTTGAGAGCGAGCACCTCTCACGCACCAGCATCTGCTCATGAATTTAGAATGAATCTTTGGTTCACGATTAAGTGCTTTCTTTCACCTTCACGTGACGGGGAAAAAAAAAGAAGGGTAGTGTTTTTTCACATATACAACTCAAGTAGTCAAAAAAGCCGGCCGCGCCCCAGGCCAGTTATGAGTGGACGTACGCTCCCAAGACTCACTACGGAAGGTGTTTAGGCCAGCAGAGAGGGCCTTGCTGGCTGTGATGGTTTTGTGCATCTCAGCTGATCTCTCAGGGAGCGACGGGGACGCGTCATGGCACATCTGACTATATACAGTCCACTGGACAGGAAAAAAATATATTTATTTGGATGATGTTTAGGCCAGCAGAGAAGGCCTTGCTGGCCCTGGCGGCCCACCACCTGTGGAAAACCTGTAGAAACTGAAATATATATAGAGTTGTACAGTCAGTTTGAACTCACAATCCTGACAATTGTGATAATAATACAGAAAACCTCTGAGAAACAAGCCAAGTTAAAGATACAATCAATATGATTGTATTGAAAATAACACGTGAGCCTAAAAGAAAAAATAAGCATGGGGAGTATTAAGGAGAACAAAGACTTAATGTAATCAATTGGTGCAAAATCAGCTCGTGATGGTTTTGTGCATCTCAGCTGATCTCTCAGGGAGCGACGGGGACGCGTCATGGCACATCTGACTATATACAGTCCACTGGACAGGAAAAAAATATATTTATTTGGATGATGTTTAGGCCAGCAGAGAAGGCCTTGCTGGCCCTGGCGGCCCACCACCTGTGGAAAACCTGTAGAAACTGAAATATATATAGAGTTGTACAGTCAGTTTGAACTCACAATCCTGACAATTGTGATAATAATACAGAAAAGCTCTGAGAAACAAGCCAAGATAAAGAGACAATCAATATGATTGTATTTAAAATAACACATACGCCTAAAAGAAAAAATAAATATGAGGAGGATTAAGGAGAACAAAGACTTAATGTAATCAATTGGTGCAAAAGCAGCTCGTGATGGTTTTGTGCATCTCAGCTGATCTCTCAGGGAGCGACGGGGACGAGTCATGCCACATCACGTCATGACGCTGGCACATCTGAGTCTTTACAGTCCGCTGGACAGGAAAAAAAGAGATATATCTTGATGATGTTTAGGCCAGCAGAGAAGGCCTTGCTGGCCCTGACGGCCCACCACCTGTAGAAAACCTGTAGAAACTGAAATATATAGAGTTGTACAGTCAGTTTGAGCTCACAATCCTGACAATTGTGATAATAATACAGAAAGGCTTTGGCTTTTCACACAAAAATGATATAAAACAGAACATTATTCATACGTATGCAGTGCCATAACTACCCCTGTTTCGTTCATGACAAACCAAACCGTTTCCAAATCGGCTAAAAATTGAGCAAGTTATTAATATTACAAGTGCATGCACCACTAAAAACGTCTCTCTGATCTCTCAGGGGGCGACGGTGACGCGTTATTCCACGTCACTGGTCGGGATCGCGATTCTCTTACTTGGCCCAGCGGTTAGCACATCAGCACAGACTGTGGGGCCTCACTGCGCATGCGCACTCGCTCGGAGTTTTGGGAACGCGGGTTCGGTTCCCGATAAATATATAATAAAGGCTAGATGTCTCGTCCGCTTTGTGGAGGTGCGGTCCGATTTAGAAGCTTACTTTTGCCGCGATCCATATTCCCTCGCGCATGCTGTGGACACACATGGTTGGACAACTCAAGTTGGCAAAGCCAGTGTGTGCCAGTGGCGAAGGAACCCCTTTCGCGCCCGTGGCAGGCTTTGAAGCGTCGGTGTCGGGCGACCGCACCTTGCTCGGAAATATATAGACGTCATACTGGTTCCCGATAGAGACCATGGATTCATAATAAAGGCTAGGTCTCTCGTCTGCGTTTTCAACCGAGACCAAACGGTTTTGTTTTGTCCTCAACGTGCAACATGTAGTTACGGCACAGCATACATAATATGAGTAATGGTTTTATGTTGTAAAAAAAAAAAAAAGGCACACGGTTTCCCTTTAGAAATGTGCATCAGGAAATGCTGCATGTTGAAATCCCCACCCTGTACAGAGATGTATGTATTGGTGATACCTATGAATGGGTATAACCATGGCTTTTCACACGAAAATGATAGTGAACAGAACATTATTCATACGTATGCAGTGCCACAAGTAGAGCTGTTACGTTGATGACAAAGCAAACCGTTTCCAAATCGGCAAAAAATTGAGCAAGTTATTATTATTACAATACCACTAAAAACCCAATCAAGTCAGTAAGTAAGTAGTCAAAAAATGCAGTACGCGCCTGTTATGTTAGTGGACGTGCGGATCGATCCAGAGGCGTAGTTGCAACGCTCCATTTACCCCCACACACCTATTGGCCACTAGGTGTGTGAGCGAACGGTCACGTGCAGACTACGAGACCGCCGCACCACACTGGGAACTACGCTGGGGCGCCATCCGCTAATGGAACTTGGAACTCGAGAGGTATTTAAAGCCCTCTGGGCAAGTCCTTGTCTCAGTCAAGGTGCACTACATTTTTGGGGGGCGATTTTGACGTCTGGGAGACTGTGCTTGGCTCGGTGACGCCCCAGAAGCCGTTTTCCAACTTGCAAATTGCTTTAGCTTTTACGTTATTGGGTCTGAAAGAGGCCAAAACTGCCCCAGATGCATTGTGGGTAATCTCCAAAACCGCTGCGTAGTATGAAATATCAAGACATATTCATAAAAAAAGTCACTTGTATCATTGTATGTGCTGATTGGTGGGATGACCCTAGGGCTGCGTCACATTTGTCTTAGCCACAGGGCTCATTACACCACTGATTAGGTGTTCTACTTGTCGACAGGACACACCGGCCAATCGAGCTCTGTCATTTTGAACCATCACGTTGTGGCGAGTGGAATTCTAGGACGGAGTGGAATTCGGATGGATGCAGGGTTCAAGCAAGAGCAGGTGCAGGTGCAGGTGCAGTACCGTTTCCGGCCAGCATGGCGTGCCAATGGGTAGGTGGCGCCGTTCCAAAGTATATGGATAGATATATTACACGGTACTTTCTGTGAGGGTAACGAAAATAAGTTTAACTTTTATCCACAATATTTTTTTGTAATTGCGGAATTTACACTGTAACACAAGCTACAGCACATGTCGTCTGGCAAAATAACACACATAACATATAGCATACTACACATCTCATGAACACCAACAAGATTTTTGTCTTTTTCATTTTAAGTGGACCAAATCGCTTATATTAAAAGTAAACTAATGAAAATTGCTGCTGTGATTTGATTCTTTTAATAAACCATGTAACTTGATGATCCAAGGTTTTGAACAGGCGTCACGTGTGTGGTCACAGCGCGCACATCTGATGTTGCTCACAGTGGTCCTCCGTGTGGTCAGGGTGCATGTGTGTGTGCCCAGACACGTGAAAAATCAGAGGGAACATTGCTGGCAACCTGACCCAAGAGGGATTTTAAATAGCGGACTTATCCTGAAGAAGCGGAATACTCTTCAGTCATAAAGGAAGACTCACTACGGAAGGTGTTTAGGCCAGAAGAGAGGGCCTTGCTGGCCCTGGCGGCCCACCACCTGTAGAAAACCTGTAGAAACTGAAATATATATAGAGTTGTACAGTCAGTTTGAACTCACAATCCTGACAATTGTGATAATAATACAGAAAAGCTCTGAGAAACAAGCCAAGTTAAAGATACAATCAATATGATTGTATTGAAAATAACACGTGAGCCTAAAAGAAAAAATAAGCATGGGGAGTATTAAGGAGAACAAAGACTTAATGTAATCAATTGGTGCAAAATCAGCTCGTGATGGTTTTGTGCATCTCAGCTGATCTCTCAGGGAGCGACGGGGACGCGTCATGGCACATCTGACTATATACAGTCCACTGGACAGGAAAAAAAGATATATATTTTGATGCTGTTTAGGCCAGCAGAGAAGGCCTTGCTGGACCTGACGGCCCACCACCTGTGGAAAACCTGTAGAAACTGAAATATATATAGAGTTGTACAGTCAGTTTGAACTCACGTGTGTGTGTGTGTGTGTGTGTGTGTGTGTGTGTTTGTGTGTTTGAAAGGGGAAATGGTCTGCAGCCTTCCTCCTTATCCATATTGTACATCTGACAGGATCTACGCACGCAGATTCACTAAACGCTCACAAACTGTACCGAGGTCTCTGGCACGCAGCTCTTGAGCTGTCATGGTAGTAACATCTAAGTAGCATTGAGTCACCGGCTCACGCCCACCGTGATGTAATATGGGGAGTGTGATTTTATTTCTGAATAAACTAATACTCCCACGTTGTGTCACATGGGGGTCACGTGACCTTTGCAAGTGTTCATTAGGATTAGCTGATTCCTTGTGACTTAAGTGGGAACACCTTGTGATGTGTTTCCCGCTCATCTCCACTTGAGAGCGAGCACCTCTCACGCACCAGCATCTGCTCATGAATTTAGAATGAATCTTTGGTTCACGATTAAGTGCTTTCTTTCACCTTCACGTGACGGGGAAAAAAAAAGAAGGGTAGTGTTTTTTCACATATACAACTCAAGTAGTCAAAAAAGCCGGCCGCGCCCCAGGCCAGTTATGAGTGGACGTACGCTCCCAAGACTCACTACGGAAGGTGTTTAGGCCAGCAGAGAGGGCCTTGCTGGCTGTGATGGTTTTGTGCATCTCAGCTGATCTCTCAGGGAGCGACGGGGACGCGTCATGGCACATCTGACTATATACAGTCCACTGGACAGGAAAAAAATATATTTATTTGGATGATGTTTAGGCCAGCAGAGAAGGCCTTGCTGGCCCTGGCGGCCCACCACCTGTGGAAAACCTGTAGAAACTGAAATATATATAGAGTTGTACAGTCAGTTTGAACTCACAATCCTGACAATTGTGATAATAATACAGAAAACCTCTGAGAAACAAGCCAAGTTAAAGATACAATCAATATGATTGTATTGAAAATAACACGTGAGCCTAAAAGAAAAAATAAGCATGGGGAGTATTAAGGAGAACAAAGACTTAATGTAATCAATTGGTGCAAAATCAGCTCGTGATGGTTTTGTGCATCTCAGCTGATCTCTCAGGGAGCGACGGGGACGCGTCATGGCACATCTGACTATATACAGTCCACTGGACAGGAAAAAAATATATTTATTTGGATGATGTTTAGGCCAGCAGAGAAGGCCTTGCTGGCCCTGGCGGCCCACCACCTGTGGAAAACCTGTAGAAACTGAAATATATATAGAGTTGTACAGTCAGTTTGAACTCACAATCCTGACAATTGTGATAATAATACAGAAAAGCTCTGAGAAACAAGCCAAGATAAAGAGACAATCAATATGATTGTATTTAAAATAACACATACGCCTAAAAGAAAAAATAAATATGAGGAGGATTAAGGAGAACAAAGACTTAATGTAATCAATTGGTGCAAAAGCAGCTCGTGATGGTTTTGTGCATCTCAGCTGATCTCTCAGGGAGCGACGGGGACGAGTCATGCCACATCACGTCATGACGCTGGCACATCTGAGTCTTTACAGTCCGCTGGACAGGAAAAAAAGAGATATATCTTGATGATGTTTAGGCCAGCAGAGAAGGCCTTGCTGGCCCTGACGGCCCACCACCTGTAGAAAACCTGTAGAAACTGAAATATATAGAGTTGTACAGTCAGTTTGAGCTCACAATCCTGACAATTGTGATAATAATACAGAAAGGCTTTGGCTTTTCACACAAAAATGATATAAAACAGAACATTATTCATACGTATGCAGTGCCATAACTACCCCTGTTTCGTTCATGACAAACCAAACCGTTTCCAAATCGGCTAAAAATTGAGCAAGTTATTAATATTACAAGTGCATGCACCACTAAAAACGTCTCTCTGATCTCTCAGGGGGCGACGGTGACGCGTTATTCCACGTCACTGGTCGGGATCGCGATTCTCTTACTTGGCCCAGCGGTTAGCACATCAGCACAGACTGTGGGGCCTCACTGCGCATGCGCACTCGCTCGGAGTTTTGGGAACGCGGGTTCGGTTCCCGATAAATATATAATAAAGGCTAGATGTCTCGTCCGCTTTGTGGAGGTGCGGTCCGATTTAGAAGCTTACTTTTGCCGCGATCCATATTCCCTCGCGCATGCTGTGGACACACATGGTTGGACAACTCAAGTTGGCAAAGCCAGTGTGTGCCAGTGGCGAAGGAACCCCTTTCGCGCCCGTGGCAGGCTTTGAAGCGTCGGTGTCGGGCGACCGCACCTTGCTCGGAAATATATAGACGTCATACTGGTTCCCGATAGAGACCATGGATTCATAATAAAGGCTAGGTCTCTCGTCTGCGTTTTCAACCGAGACCAAACGGTTTTGTTTTGTCCTCAACGTGCAACATGTAGTTACGGCACAGCATACATAATATGAGTAATGGTTTTATGTTGTAAAAAAAAAAAAAAGGCACACGGTTTCCCTTTAGAAATGTGCATCAGGAAATGCTGCATGTTGAAATCCCCACCCTGTACAGAGATGTATGTATTGGTGATACCTATGAATGGGTATAACCATGGCTTTTCACACGAAAATGATAGTGAACAGAACATTATTCATACGTATGCAGTGCCACAAGTAGAGCTGTTACGTTGATGACAAAGCAAACCGTTTCCAAATCGGCAAAAAATTGAGCAAGTTATTATTATTACAATACCACTAAAAACCCAATCAAGTCAGTAAGTAAGTAGTCAAAAAATGCAGTACGCGCCTGTTATGTTAGTGGACGTGCGGATCGATCCAGAGGCGTAGTTGCAACGCTCCATTTACCCCCACACACCTATTGGCCACTAGGTGTGTGAGCGAACGGTCACGTGCAGACTACGAGACCGCCGCACCACACTGGGAACTACGCTGGGGCGCCATCCGCTAATGGAACTTGGAACTCGAGAGGTATTTAAAGCCCTCTGGGCAAGTCCTTGTCTCAGTCAAGGTGCACTACATTTTTGGGGGGCGATTTTGACGTCTGGGAGACTGTGCTTGGCTCGGTGACGCCCCAGAAGCCGTTTTCCAACTTGCAAATTGCTTTAGCTTTTACGTTATTGGGTCTGAAAGAGGCCAAAACTGCCCCAGATGCATTGTGGGTAATCTCCAAAACCGCTGCGTAGTATGAAATATCAAGACATATTCATAAAAAAAGTCACTTGTATCATTGTATGTGCTGATTGGTGGGATGACCCTAGGGCTGCGTCACATTTGTCTTAGCCACAGGGCTCATTACACCACTGATTAGGTGTTCTACTTGTCGACAGGACACACCGGCCAATCGAGCTCTGTCATTTTGAACCATCACGTTGTGGCGAGTGGAATTCTAGGACGGAGTGGAATTCGGATGGATGCAGGGTTCAAGCAAGAGCAGGTGCAGGTGCAGGTGCAGTACCGTTTCCGGCCAGCATGGCGTGCCAATGGGTAGGTGGCGCCGTTCCAAAGTATATGGATAGATATATTACACGGTACTTTCTGTGAGGGTAACGAAAATAAGTTTAACTTTTATCCACAATATTTTTTTGTAATTGCGGAATTTACACTGTAACACAAGCTACAGCACATGTCGTCTGGCAAAATAACACACATAACATATAGCATACTACACATCTCATGAACACCAACAAGATTTTTGTCTTTTTCATTTTAAGTGGACCAAATCGCTTATATTAAAAGTAAACTAATGAAAATTGCTGCTGTGATTTGATTCTTTTAATAAACCATGTAACTTGATGATCCAAGGTTTTGAACAGGCGTCACGTGTGTGGTCACAGCGCGCACATCTGATGTTGCTCACAGTGGTCCTCCGTGTGGTCAGGGTGCATGTGTGTGTGCCCAGACACGTGAAAAATCAGAGGGAACATTGCTGGCAACCTGACCCAAGAGGGATTTTAAATAGCGGACTTATCCTGAAGAAGCGGAATACTCTTCAGTCATAAAGGAAGACTCACTACGGAAGGTGTTTAGGCCAGAAGAGAGGGCCTTGCTGGCCCTGGCGGCCCACCACCTGTAGAAAACCTGTAGAAACTGAAATATATATAGAGTTGTACAGTCAGTTTGAACTCACAATCCTGACAATTGTGATAATAATACAGAAAAGCTCTGAGAAACAAGCCAAGTTAAAGATACAATCAATATGATTGTATTGAAAATAACACGTGAGCCTAAAAGAAAAAATAAGCATGGGGAGTATTAAGGAGAACAAAGACTTAATGTAATCAATTGGTGCAAAATCAGCTCGTGATGGTTTTGTGCATCTCAGCTGATCTCTCAGGGAGCGACGGGGACGCGTCATGGCACATCTGACTATATACAGTCCACTGGACAGGAAAAAAAGATATATATTTTGATGCTGTTTAGGCCAGCAGAGAAGGCCTTGCTGGACCTGACGGCCCACCACCTGTGGAAAACCTGTAGAAACTGAAATATATATAGAGTTGTACAGTCAGTTTGAACTCACGTGTGTGTGTGTGTGTGTGTGTGTGTGTGTGTGTTTGTGTGTTTGAAAGGGGAAATGGTCTGCAGCCTTCCTCCTTATCCATATTGTACATCTGACAGGATCTACGCACGCAGATTCACTAAACGCTCACAAACTGTACCGAGGTCTCTGGCACGCAGCTCTTGAGCTGTCATGGTAGTAACATCTAAGTAGCATTGAGTCACCGGCTCACGCCCACCGTGATGTAATATGGGGAGTGTGATTTTATTTCTGAATAAACTAATACTCCCACGTTGTGTCACATGGGGGTCACGTGACCTTTGCAAGTGTTCATTAGGATTAGCTGATTCCTTGTGACTTAAGTGGGAACACCTTGTGATGTGTTTCCCGCTCATCTCCACTTGAGAGCGAGCACCTCTCACGCACCAGCATCTGCTCATGAATTTAGAATGAATCTTTGGTTCACGATTAAGTGCTTTCTTTCACCTTCACGTGACGGGGAAAAAAAAAGAAGGGTAGTGTTTTTTCACATATACAACTCAAGTAGTCAAAAAAGCCGGCCGCGCCCCAGGCCAGTTATGAGTGGACGTACGCTCCCAAGACTCACTACGGAAGGTGTTTAGGCCAGCAGAGAGGGCCTTGCTGGCTGTGATGGTTTTGTGCATCTCAGCTGATCTCTCAGGGAGCGACGGGGACGCGTCATGGCACATCTGACTATATACAGTCCACTGGACAGGAAAAAAATATATTTATTTGGATGATGTTTAGGCCAGCAGAGAAGGCCTTGCTGGCCCTGGCGGCCCACCACCTGTGGAAAACCTGTAGAAACTGAAATATATATAGAGTTGTACAGTCAGTTTGAACTCACAATCCTGACAATTGTGATAATAATACAGAAAACCTCTGAGAAACAAGCCAAGTTAAAGATACAATCAATATGATTGTATTGAAAATAACACGTGAGCCTAAAAGAAAAAATAAGCATGGGGAGTATTAAGGAGAACAAAGACTTAATGTAATCAATTGGTGCAAAATCAGCTCGTGATGGTTTTGTGCATCTCAGCTGATCTCTCAGGGAGCGACGGGGACGCGTCATGGCACATCTGACTATATACAGTCCACTGGACAGGAAAAAAATATATTTATTTGGATGATGTTTAGGCCAGCAGAGAAGGCCTTGCTGGCCCTGGCGGCCCACCACCTGTGGAAAACCTGTAGAAACTGAAATATATATAGAGTTGTACAGTCAGTTTGAACTCACAATCCTGACAATTGTGATAATAATACAGAAAAGCTCTGAGAAACAAGCCAAGATAAAGAGACAATCAATATGATTGTATTTAAAATAACACATACGCCTAAAAGAAAAAATAAATATGAGGAGGATTAAGGAGAACAAAGACTTAATGTAATCAATTGGTGCAAAAGCAGCTCGTGATGGTTTTGTGCATCTCAGCTGATCTCTCAGGGAGCGACGGGGACGAGTCATGCCACATCACGTCATGACGCTGGCACATCTGAGTCTTTACAGTCCGCTGGACAGGAAAAAAAGAGATATATCTTGATGATGTTTAGGCCAGCAGAGAAGGCCTTGCTGGCCCTGACGGCCCACCACCTGTAGAAAACCTGTAGAAACTGAAATATATAGAGTTGTACAGTCAGTTTGAGCTCACAATCCTGACAATTGTGATAATAATACAGAAAGGCTTTGGCTTTTCACACAAAAATGATATAAAACAGAACATTATTCATACGTATGCAGTGCCATAACTACCCCTGTTTCGTTCATGACAAACCAAACCGTTTCCAAATCGGCTAAAAATTGAGCAAGTTATTAATATTACAAGTGCATGCACCACTAAAAACGTCTCTCTGATCTCTCAGGGGGCGACGGTGACGCGTTATTCCACGTCACTGGTCGGGATCGCGATTCTCTTACTTGGCCCAGCGGTTAGCACATCAGCACAGACTGTGGGGCCTCACTGCGCATGCGCACTCGCTCGGAGTTTTGGGAACGCGGGTTCGGTTCCCGATAAATATATAATAAAGGCTAGATGTCTCGTCCGCTTTGTGGAGGTGCGGTCCGATTTAGAAGCTTACTTTTGCCGCGATCCATATTCCCTCGCGCATGCTGTGGACACACATGGTTGGACAACTCAAGTTGGCAAAGCCAGTGTGTGCCAGTGGCGAAGGAACCCCTTTCGCGCCCGTGGCAGGCTTTGAAGCGTCGGTGTCGGGCGACCGCACCTTGCTCGGAAATATATAGACGTCATACTGGTTCCCGATAGAGACCATGGATTCATAATAAAGGCTAGGTCTCTCGTCTGCGTTTTCAACCGAGACCAAACGGTTTTGTTTTGTCCTCAACGTGCAACATGTAGTTACGGCACAGCATACATAATATGAGTAATGGTTTTATGTTGTAAAAAAAAAAAAAAGGCACACGGTTTCCCTTTAGAAATGTGCATCAGGAAATGCTGCATGTTGAAATCCCCACCCTGTACAGAGATGTATGTATTGGTGATACCTATGAATGGGTATAACCATGGCTTTTCACACGAAAATGATAGTGAACAGAACATTATTCATACGTATGCAGTGCCACAAGTAGAGCTGTTACGTTGATGACAAAGCAAACCGTTTCCAAATCGGCAAAAAATTGAGCAAGTTATTATTATTACAATACCACTAAAAACCCAATCAAGTCAGTAAGTAAGTAGTCAAAAAATGCAGTACGCGCCTGTTATGTTAGTGGACGTGCGGATCGATCCAGAGGCGTAGTTGCAACGCTCCATTTACCCCCACACACCTATTGGCCACTAGGTGTGTGAGCGAACGGTCACGTGCAGACTACGAGACCGCCGCACCACACTGGGAACTACGCTGGGGCGCCATCCGCTAATGGAACTTGGAACTCGAGAGGTATTTAAAGCCCTCTGGGCAAGTCCTTGTCTCAGTCAAGGTGCACTACATTTTTGGGGGGCGATTTTGACGTCTGGGAGACTGTGCTTGGCTCGGTGACGCCCCAGAAGCCGTTTTCCAACTTGCAAATTGCTTTAGCTTTTACGTTATTGGGTCTGAAAGAGGCCAAAACTGCCCCAGATGCATTGTGGGTAATCTCCAAAACCGCTGCGTAGTATGAAATATCAAGACATATTCATAAAAAAAGTCACTTGTATCATTGTATGTGCTGATTGGTGGGATGACCCTAGGGCTGCGTCACATTTGTCTTAGCCACAGGGCTCATTACACCACTGATTAGGTGTTCTACTTGTCGACAGGACACACCGGCCAATCGAGCTCTGTCATTTTGAACCATCACGTTGTGGCGAGTGGAATTCTAGGACGGAGTGGAATTCGGATGGATGCAGGGTTCAAGCAAGAGCAGGTGCAGGTGCAGGTGCAGTACCGTTTCCGGCCAGCATGGCGTGCCAATGGGTAGGTGGCGCCGTTCCAAAGTATATGGATAGATATATTACACGGTACTTTCTGTGAGGGTAACGAAAATAAGTTTAACTTTTATCCACAATATTTTTTTGTAATTGCGGAATTTACACTGTAACACAAGCTACAGCACATGTCGTCTGGCAAAATAACACACATAACATATAGCATACTACACATCTCATGAACACCAACAAGATTTTTGTCTTTTTCATTTTAAGTGGACCAAATCGCTTATATTAAAAGTAAACTAATGAAAATTGCTGCTGTGATTTGATTCTTTTAATAAACCATGTAACTTGATGATCCAAGGTTTTGAACAGGCGTCACGTGTGTGGTCACAGCGCGCACATCTGATGTTGCTCACAGTGGTCCTCCGTGTGGTCAGGGTGCATGTGTGTGTGCCCAGACACGTGAAAAATCAGAGGGAACATTGCTGGCAACCTGACCCAAGAGGGATTTTAAATAGCGGACTTATCCTGAAGAAGCGGAATACTCTTCAGTCATAAAGGAAGACTCACTACGGAAGGTGTTTAGGCCAGAAGAGAGGGCCTTGCTGGCCCTGGCGGCCCACCACCTGTAGAAAACCTGTAGAAACTGAAATATATATAGAGTTGTACAGTCAGTTTGAACTCACAATCCTGACAATTGTGATAATAATACAGAAAAGCTCTGAGAAACAAGCCAAGTTAAAGATACAATCAATATGATTGTATTGAAAATAACACGTGAGCCTAAAAGAAAAAATAAGCATGGGGAGTATTAAGGAGAACAAAGACTTAATGTAATCAATTGGTGCAAAATCAGCTCGTGATGGTTTTGTGCATCTCAGCTGATCTCTCAGGGAGCGACGGGGACGCGTCATGGCACATCTGACTATATACAGTCCACTGGACAGGAAAAAAAGATATATATTTTGATGCTGTTTAGGCCAGCAGAGAAGGCCTTGCTGGACCTGACGGCCCACCACCTGTGGAAAACCTGTAGAAACTGAAATATATATAGAGTTGTACAGTCAGTTTGAACTCACGTGTGTGTGTGTGTGTGTGTGTGTGTGTGTGTGTTTGTGTGTTTGAAAGGGGAAATGGTCTGCAGCCTTCCTCCTTATCCATATTGTACATCTGACAGGATCTACGCACGCAGATTCACTAAACGCTCACAAACTGTACCGAGGTCTCTGGCACGCAGCTCTTGAGCTGTCATGGTAGTAACATCTAAGTAGCATTGAGTCACCGGCTCACGCCCACCGTGATGTAATATGGGGAGTGTGATTTTATTTCTGAATAAACTAATACTCCCACGTTGTGTCACATGGGGGTCACGTGACCTTTGCAAGTGTTCATTAGGATTAGCTGATTCCTTGTGACTTAAGTGGGAACACCTTGTGATGTGTTTCCCGCTCATCTCCACTTGAGAGCGAGCACCTCTCACGCACCAGCATCTGCTCATGAATTTAGAATGAATCTTTGGTTCACGATTAAGTGCTTTCTTTCACCTTCACGTGACGGGGAAAAAAAAAGAAGGGTAGTGTTTTTTCACATATACAACTCAAGTAGTCAAAAAAGCCGGCCGCGCCCCAGGCCAGTTATGAGTGGACGTACGCTCCCAAGACTCACTACGGAAGGTGTTTAGGCCAGCAGAGAGGGCCTTGCTGGCTGTGATGGTTTTGTGCATCTCAGCTGATCTCTCAGGGAGCGACGGGGACGCGTCATGGCACATCTGACTATATACAGTCCACTGGACAGGAAAAAAATATATTTATTTGGATGATGTTTAGGCCAGCAGAGAAGGCCTTGCTGGCCCTGGCGGCCCACCACCTGTGGAAAACCTGTAGAAACTGAAATATATATAGAGTTGTACAGTCAGTTTGAACTCACAATCCTGACAATTGTGATAATAATACAGAAAACCTCTGAGAAACAAGCCAAGTTAAAGATACAATCAATATGATTGTATTGAAAATAACACGTGAGCCTAAAAGAAAAAATAAGCATGGGGAGTATTAAGGAGAACAAAGACTTAATGTAATCAATTGGTGCAAAATCAGCTCGTGATGGTTTTGTGCATCTCAGCTGATCTCTCAGGGAGCGACGGGGACGCGTCATGGCACATCTGACTATATACAGTCCACTGGACAGGAAAAAAATATATTTATTTGGATGATGTTTAGGCCAGCAGAGAAGGCCTTGCTGGCCCTGACGGCCCACCACCTGTGGAAAACCTGTAGAAACTGAAATATATATAGAGTTGTACAGTCAGTTTGAACTCACAATCCTGACAATTGTGATAATAATACAGAAAAGCTCTGAGAAACAAGCCAAGATAAAGAGACAATCAATATGATTGTATTTAAAATAACACATACGCCTAAAAGAAAAAATAAATATGAGGAGGATTAAGGAGAACAAAGACTTAATGTAATCAATTGGTGCAAAAGCAGCTCGTGATGGTTTTGTGCATCTCAGCTGATCTCTCAGGGAGCGACGGGGACGAGTCATGCCACATCACGTCATGACGCTGGCACATCTGACTCTTTACAGTCCGCTGGACAGGAAAAAAAGAGATATATCTTGATGATGTTTAGGCCAGCAGAGAAGGCCTTGCTGGCCCTGACGGCCCACCACCTGTAGAAAACCTGTAGAAACTGAAATATATAGAGTTGTACAGTCAGTTTGAGCTCACAATCCTGACAATTGTGATAATAATACAGAAAGGCTTTGGCTTTTCACACAAAAATGATATAAAACAGAACATTATTCATACGTATGCAGTGCCATAACTACCCCTGTTTCGTTCATGACAAACCAAACCGTTTCCAAATCGGCTAAAAATTGAGCAAGTTATTAATATTACAAGTGCATGCACCACTAAAAACGTCTCTCTGATCTCTCAGGGGGCGACGGTGACGCGTTATTCCACGTCACTGGTCGGGATCGCGATTCTCTTACTTGGCCCAGCGGTTAGCACATCAGCACAGACTGTGGGGCCTCACTGCGCATGCGCACTCGCTCGGAGTTTTGGGAACGCGGGTTCGGTTCCCGATAAATATATAATAAAGGCTAGATGTCTCGTCCGCTTTGTGGAGGTGCGGTCCGATTTAGAAGCTTACTTTTGCCGCGATCCATATTCCCTCGCGCATGCTGTGGACACACATGGTTGGACAACTCAAGTTGGCAAAGCCAGTGTGTGCCAGTGGCGAAGGAACCCCTTTCGCGCCCGTGGCAGGCTTTGAAGCGTCGGTGTCGGGCGACCGCACCTTGCTCGGAAATATATAGACGTCATACTGGTTCCCGATAGAGACCATGGATTCATAATAAAGGCTAGGTCTCTCGTCTGCGTTTTCAACCGAGACCAAACGGTTTTGTTTTGTCCTCAACGTGCAACATGTAGTTACGGCACAGCATACATAATATGAGTAATGGTTTTATGTTGTAAAAAAAAAAAAAAGGCACACGGTTTCCCTTTAGAAATGTGCATCAGGAAATGCTGCATGTTGAAATCCCCACCCTGTACAGAGATGTATGTATTGGTGATACCTATGAATGGGTATAACCATGGCTTTTCACACGAAAATGATAGTGAACAGAACATTATTCATACGTATGCAGTGCCACAAGTAGAGCTGTTACGTTGATGACAAAGCAAACCGTTTCCAAATCGGCAAAAAATTGAGCAAGTTATTATTATTACAATACCACTAAAAACCCAATCAAGTCAGTAAGTAAGTAGTCAAAAAATGCAGTACGCGCCTGTTATGTTAGTGGACGTGCGGATCGATCCAGAGGCGTAGTTGCAACGCTCCATTTACCCCCACACACCTATTGGCCACTAGGTGTGTGAGCGAACGGTCACGTGCAGACTACGAGACCGCCGCACCACACTGGGAACTACGCTGGGGCGCCATCCGCTAATGGAACTTGGAACTCGAGAGGTATTTAAAGCCCTCTGGGCAAGTCCTTGTCTCAGTCAAGGTGCACTACATTTTTGGGGGGCGATTTTGACGTCTGGGAGACTGTGCTTGGCTCAGTGACGCCCCAGAAGCCGTTTTCCAACTTGCAAATTGCTTTAGCTTTTACGTTATTGGGTCTGAAAGAGGCCAAAACTGCCCCAGATGCATTGTGGGTAATCTCCAAAACCGCTGCGTAGTATGAAATATCAAGACATATTCATAAAAAAAGTCACTTGTATCATTGTATGTGCTGATTGGTGGGATGACCCTAGGGCTGCGTCACATTTGTCTTAGCCACAGGGCTCATTACACCACTGATTAGGTGTTCTACTTGTCGACAGGACACACCGGCCAATCGAGCTCTGTCATTTTGAACCATCACGTTGTGGCGAGTGGAATTCTAGGACGGAGTGGAATTCGGATGGATGCAGGGTTCAAGCAAGAGCAGGTGCAGGTGCAGGTGCAGTACCGTTTCCGGCCAGCATGGCGTGCCAATGGGTAGGTGGCGCCGTTCCAAAGTATATGGATAGATATATTACACGGTACTTTCTGTGAGGGTAACGAAAATAAGTTTAACTTTTATCCACAATATTTTTTTGTAATTGCGGAATTTACACTGTAACACAAGCTACAGCACATGTCGTCTGGCAAAATAACACACATAACATATAGCATACTACACATCTCATGAACACCAACAAGATTTTTGTCTTTTTCATTTTAAGTGGACCAAATCGCTTATATTAAAAGTAAACTAATGAAAATTGCTGCTGTGATTTGATTCTTTTAATAAACCATGTAACTTGATGATCCAAGGTTTTGAACAGGCGTCACGTGTGTGGTCACAGCGCGCACATCTGATGTTGCTCACAGTGGTCCTCCGTGTGGTCAGGGTGCATGTGTGTGTGCCCAGACACGTGAAAAATCAGAGGGAACATTGCTGGCAACCTGACCCAAGAGGGATTTTAAATAGCGGACTTATCCTGAAGAAGCGGAATACTCTTCAGTCATAAAGGAAGACTCACTACGGAAGGTGTTTAGGCCAGAAGAGAGGGCCTTGCTGGCCCTGGCGGCCCACCACCTGTAGAAAACCTGTAGAAACTGAAATATATATAGAGTTGTACAGTCAGTTTGAACTCACAATCCTGACAATTGTGATAATAATACAGAAAAGCTCTGAGAAACAAGCCAAGTTAAAGATACAATCAATATGATTGTATTGAAAATAACACGTGAGCCTAAAAGAAAAAATAAGCATGGGGAGTATTAAGGAGAACAAAGACTTAATGTAATCAATTGGTGCAAAATCAGCTCGTGATGGTTTTGTGCATCTCAGCTGATCTCTCAGGGAGCGACGGGGACGCGTCATGGCACATCTGACTATATACAGTCCACTGGACAGGAAAAAAAGATATATATTTTGATGCTGTTTAGGCCAGCAGAGAAGGCCTTGCTGGACCTGACGGCCCACCACCTGTGGAAAACCTGTAGAAACTAAAATATATAGAGTTGTACAGTCAGTTTGAACTCACGTGTGTGTGTGTGTGTGTGTGTGTGTGTGTGTGTGTTTGTGTGTTTGAAAGGGGAAATGGTCTGCAGCCTTCCTCCTTATCCATATTGTACATCTGACAGGATCTACGCACGCAGATTCACTAAACGCTCACAAACTGTACCGAGGTCTCTGGCACGCAGCTCTTGAGCTGTCATGGTAGTAACATCTAAGTAGCATTGAGTCACCGGCTCACGCCCACCGTGATGTAATATGGGGAGTGTGATTTTATTTCTGAATAAACTAATACTCCCACGTTGTGTCACATGGGGGTCACGTGACCTTTGCAAGTGTTCATTAGGATTAGCTGATTCCTTGTGACTTAAGTGGGAACACCTTGTGATGTGTTTCCCGCTCATCTCCACTTGAGAGCGAGCACCTCTCACGCACCAGCATCTGCTCATGAATTTAGAATGAATCTTTGGTTCACGATTAAGTGCTTTCTTTCACCTTCACGTGACGGGGAAAAAAAAAGAAGGGTAGTGTTTTTTCACATATACAACTCAAGTAGTCAAAAAAGCCGGCCGCGCCCCAGGCCAGTTATGAGTGGACGTACGCTCCCAAGACTCACTACGGAAGGTGTTTAGGCCAGCAGAGAGGGCCTTGCTGGCTGTGATGGTTTTGTGCATCTCAGCTGATCTCTCAGGGAGCGACGGGGACGCGTCATGGCACATCTGACTATATACAGTCCACTGGACAGGAAAAAAATATATTTATTTGGATGATGTTTAGGCCAGCAGAGAAGGCCTTGCTGGCCCTGGCGGCCCACCACCTGTGGAAAACCTGTAGAAACTGAAATATATATAGAGTTGTACAGTCAGTTTGAACTCACAATCCTGACAATTGTGATAATAATACAGAAAACCTCTGAGAAACAAGCCAAGTTAAAGATACAATCAATATGATTGTATTGAAAATAACACGTGAGCCTAAAAGAAAAAATAAGCATGGGGAGTATTAAGGAGAACAAAGACTTAATGTAATCAATTGGTGCAAAATCAGCTCGTGATGGTTTTGTGCATCTCAGCTGATCTCTCAGGGAGCGACGGGGACGCGTCATGGCACATCTGACTATATACAGTCCACTGGACAGGAAAAAAATATATTTATTTGGATGATGTTTAGGCCAGCAGAGAAGGCCTTGCTGGCCCTGGCGGCCCACCACCTGTGGAAAACCTGTAGAAACTGAAATATATATAGAGTTGTACAGTCAGTTTGAGCTCACAATCCTGACAATTGTGATAATAATACAGAAAACCTCTGAGAAACAAGCCAAGTTAAAGATACAATCAATATGATTGTATTGAAAATAACACGTGAGCCTAAAAGAAAAAATAAGCATGGGGAGTATTAAGGAGAACAAAGACTTAATGTAATCAATTGGTGCAAAATCAGCTCGTGATGGTTTTGTGCATCTCAGCTGATCTCTCAGGGAGCGACGGGGACGCGTCATGGCACATCTGACTATATACAGTCCACTGGACAGGAAAAAAATATATTTATTTGGATGATGTTTAGGCCAGCAGAGAAGGCCTTGCTGGCCCTGGCGGCCCACCACCTGTGGAAAACCTGTAGAAACTGAAATATATATAGAGTTGTACAGTCAGTTTGAACTCACAATCCTGACAATTGTGATAATAATACAGAAAAGCTCTGAGAAACAAGCCAAGATAAAGAGACAATCAATATGATTGTATTTAAAATAACACATACGCCTAAAAGAAAAAATAAATATGAGGAGGATTAAGGAGAACAAAGACTTAATGTAATCAATTGGTGCAAAAGCAGCTCGTGATGGTTTTGTGCATCTCAGCTGATCTCTCAGGGAGCGACGGGGACGAGTCATGCCACATCACGTCATGACGCTGGCACATCTGACTCTTTACAGTCCGCTGGACAGGAAAAAAAGAGATATATCTTGATGATGTTTAGGCCAGCAGAGAAGGCCTTGCTGGCCCTGACGGCCCACCACCTGTAGAAAACCTGTAGAAACTGAAATATATAGAGTTGTACAGTCAGTTTGAGCTCACAATCCTGACAATTGTGATAATAATACAGAAAGGCTTTGGCTTTTCACACAAAAATGATATAAAACAGAACATTATTCATACGTATGCAGTGCCATAACTACCCCTGTTTCGTTCATGACAAACCAAACCGTTTCCAAATCGGCTAAAAATTGAGCAAGTTATTAATATTACAAGTGCATGCACCACTAAAAACGTCTCTCTGATCTCTCAGGGGGCGACGGTGACGCGTTATTCCACGTCACTGGTCGGGATCGCGATTCTCTTACTTGGCCCAGCGGTTAGCGCATCAGCACAGACTGTGGGGCCTCACTGCGCATGCGCACTCGCTCGGAGTTTTGGGAACGCGGGTTCGGTTCCCGATAAATATATAATAAAGGCTAGATGTCTCGTCCGCTTTGTGGAGGTGCGGTCCGATTTAGAAGCTTACTTTTGCCGCGATCCATATTCCCTCGCGCATGCTGTGGACACACATGGTTGGACAACTCAAGTTGGCAAAGCCAGTGTGTGCCAGTGGCGAAGGAACCCCTTTCGCGCCCGTGGCAGGCTTTGAAGCGTCGGTGTCGGGCGACCGCACCTTGCTCGGAAATATATAGACGTCATACTGGTTCCCGATAGAGACCATGGATTCATAATAAAGGCTAGGTCTCTCGTCTGCGTTTTCAACCGAGACCAAACGGTTTTGTTTTGTCCTCAACGTGCAACATGTAGTTACGGCACAGCATACATAATATGAGTAATGGTTTTATGTTGTAAAAAAAAAAAAAAGGCACACGGTTTCCCTTTAGAAATGTGCATCAGGAAATGCTGCATGTTGAAATCCCCACCCTGTACAGAGATGTATGTATTGGTGATACTTATGAATGGGTATAACCATGGCTTTTCACACGAAAATGATAGTGAACAGAACATTATTCATACGTATGCAGTGCCACAAGTAGAGCTGTTACGTTGATGACAAAGCAAACCGTTTCCAAATCGGCAAAAAATTGAGCAAGTTATTATTATTACAATACCACTAAAAACCCAATCAAGTCAGTAAGTAAGTAGTCAAAAAATGCAGTACGCGCCTGTTATGTTAGTGGACGTGCGGATCGATCCAGAGGCGTAGTTGCAACGCTCCATTTACCCCCACACACCTATTGGCCACTAGGTGTGTGAGCGAACGGTCACGTGCAGACTACGAGACCGCCGCACCACACTGGGAACTACGCTGGGGCGCCATCCGCTAATGGAACTTGGAACTCGAGAGGTATTTAAAGCCCTCTGGGCAAGTCCTTGTCTCAGTCAAGGTGCACTACATTTTTGGGGGGCGATTTTGACGTCTGGGAGACTGTGCTTGGCTCGGTGACGCCCCAGAAGCCGTTTTCCAACTTGCAAATTGCTTTAGCTTTTACGTTATTGGGTCTGAAAGAGGCCAAAACTGCCCCAGATGCATTGTGGGTAATCTCCAAAACCGCTGCGTAGTATGAAATATCAAGACATATTCATAAAAAAAGTCACTTGTATCATTGTATGTGCTGATTGGTGGGATGACCCTAGGGCTGCGTCACATTTGTCTTAGCCACAGGGCTCATTACACCACTGATTAGGTGTTCTACTTGTCGACAGGACACACCGGCCAATCGAGCTCTGTCATTTTGAACCATCACGTTGTGGCGAGTGGAATTCTAGGACGGAGTGGAATTCGGATGGATGCAGGGTTCAAGCAAGAGCAGGTGCAGGTGCAGGTGCAGTACCGTTTCCGGCCAGCATGGCGTGCCAATGGGTAGGTGGCGCCGTTCCAAAGTATATGGATAGATATATTACACGGTACTTTCTGTGAGGGTAACGAAAATAAGTTTAACTTTTATCCACAATATTTTTTTGTAATTGCGGAATTTACACTGTAACACAAGCTACAGCACATGTCGTCTGGCAAAATAACACACATAACATATAGCATACTACACATCTCATGAACACCAACAAGATTTTTGTCTTTTTCATTTTAAGTGGACCAAATCGCTTATATTAAAAGTAAACTAATGAAAATTGCTGCTGTGATTTGATTCTTTTAATAAACCATGTAACTTGATGATCCAAGGTTTTGAACAGGCGTCACGTGTGTGGTCACAGCGCGCACATCTGATGTTGCTCACAGTGGTCCTCCGTGTGGTCAGGGTGCATGTGTGTGTGCCCAGACACGTGAAAAATCAGAGGGAACATTGCTGGCAACCTGACCCAAGAGGGATTTTAAATAGCGGACTTATCCTGAAGAAGCGGAATACTCTTCAGTCATAAAGGAAGACTCACTACGGAAGGTGTTTAGGCCAGAAGAGAGGGCCTTGCTGGCCCTGGCGGCCCACCACCTGTAGAAAACCTGTAGAAACTGAAATATATATAGAGTTGTACAGTCAGTTTGAACTCACAATCCTGACAATTGTGATAATAATACAGAAAAGCTCTGAGAAACAAGCCAAGTTAAAGATACAATCAATATGATTGTATTGAAAATAACACGTGAGCCTAAAAGAAAAAATAAGCATGGGGAGTATTAAGGAGAACAAAGACTTAATGTAATCAATTGGTGCAAAATCAGCTCGTGATGGTTTTGTGCATCTCAGCTGATCTCTCAGGGAGCGACGGGGACGCGTCATGGCACATCTGACTATATACAGTCCACTGGACAGGAAAAAAAGATATATATTTTGATGCTGTTTAGGCCAGCAGAGAAGGCCTTGCTGGACCTGACGGCCCACCACCTGTGGAAAACCTGTAGAAACTGAAATATATAGAGTTGTACAGTCAGTTTGAACTCACGTGTGTGTGTGTGTGTGTGTGTGTGTGTGTGTGTGTTTGTGTGTTTGAAAGGGGAAATGGTCTGCAGCCTTCCTCCTTATCCATATTGTACATCTGACAGGATCTACGCACGCAGATTCACTAAACGCTCACAAACTGTACCGAGGTCTCTGGCACGCAGCTCTTGAGCTGTCATGGTAGTAACATCTAAGTAGCATTGAGTCACCGGCTCACGCCCACCGTGATGTAATATGGGGAGTGTGATTTTATTTCTGAATAAACTAATACTCCCACGTTGTGTCACATGGGGGTCACGTGACCTTTGCAAGTGTTCATTAGGATTAGCTGATTCCTTGTGACTTAAGTGGGAACACCTTGTGATGTGTTTCCCGCTCATCTCCACTTGAGAGCGAGCACCTCTCACGCACCAGCATCTGCTCATGAATTTAGAATGAATCTTTGGTTCACGATTAAGTGCTTTCTTTCACCTTCACGTGACGGGGAAAAAAAAAGAAGGGTAGTGTTTTTTCACATATACAACTCAAGTAGTCAAAAAAGCCGGCCGCGCCCCAGGCCAGTTATGAGTGGACGTACGCTCCCAAGACTCACTACGGAAGGTGTTTAGGCCAGCAGAGAGGGCCTTGCTGGCTGTGATGGTTTTGTGCATCTCAGCTGATCTCTCAGGGAGCGACGGGGACGCGTCATGGCACATCTGACTATATACAGTCCACTGGACAGGAAAAAAATATATTTATTTGGATGATGTTTAGGCCAGCAGAGAAGGCCTTGCTGGCCCTGGCGGCCCACCACCTGTGGAAAACCTGTAGAAACTGAAATATATATAGAGTTGTACAGTCAGTTTGAACTCACAATCCTGACAATTGTGATAATAATACAGAAAACCTCTGAGAAACAAGCCAAGTTAAAGATACAATCAATATGATTGTATTGAAAATAACACGTGAGCCTAAAAGAAAAAATAAGCATGGGGAGTATTAAGGAGAACAAAGACTTAATGTAATCAATTGGTGCAAAATCAGCTCGTGATGGTTTTGTGCATCTCAGCTGATCTCTCAGGGAGCGACGGGGACGCGTCATGGCACATCTGACTATATACAGTCCACTGGACAGGAAAAAAATATATTTATTTGGATGATGTTTAGGCCAGCAGAGAAGGCCTTGCTGGCCCTGACGGCCCACCACCTGTGGAAAACCTGTAGAAACTGAAATATATATAGAGTTGTACAGTCAGTTTGAACTCACAATCCTGACAATTGTGATAATAATACAGAAAAGCTCTGAGAAACAAGCCAAGATAAAGAGACAATCAATATGATTGTATTTAAAATAACACATACGCCTAAAAGAAAAAATAAATATGAGGAGGATTAAGGAGAACAAAGACTTAATGTAATCAATTGGTGCAAAAGCAGCTCGTGATGGTTTTGTGCATCTCAGCTGATCTCTCAGGGAGCGACGGGGACGAGTCATGCCACATCACGTCATGACGCTGGCACATCTGACTCTTTACAGTCCGCTGGACAGGAAAAAAAGAGATATATCTTGATGATGTTTAGGCCAGCAGAGAAGGCCTTGCTGGCCCTGACGGCCCACCACCTGTAGAAAACCTGTAGAAACTGAAATATATAGAGTTGTACAGTCAGTTTGAGCTCACAATCCTGACAATTGTGATAATAATACAGAAAGGCTTTGGCTTTTCACACAAAAATGATATAAAACAGAACATTATTCATACGTATGCAGTGCCATAACTACCCCTGTTTCGTTCATGACAAACCAAACCGTTTCCAAATCGGCTAAAAATTGAGCAAGTTATTAATATTACAAGTGCATGCACCACTAAAAACGTCTCTCTGATCTCTCAGGGGGCGACGGTGACGCGTTATTCCACGTCACTGGTCGGGATCGCGATTCTCTTACTTGGCCCAGCGGTTAGCACATCAGCACAGACTGTGGGGCCTCACTGCGCATGCGCACTCGCTCGGAGTTTTGGGAACGCGGGTTCGGTTCCCGATAAATATATAATAAAGGCTAGATGTCTCGTCCGCTTTGTGGAGGTGCGGTCCGATTTAGAAGCTTACTTTTGCCGCGATCCATATTCCCTCGCGCATGCTGTGGACACACATGGTTGGACAACTCAAGTTGGCAAAGCCAGTGTGTGCCAGTGGCGAAGGAACCCCTTTCGCGCCCGTGGCAGGCTTTGAAGCGTCGGTGTCGGGCGACCGCACCTTGCTCGGAAATATATAGACGTCATACTGGTTCCCGATAGAGACCATGGATTCATAATAAAGGCTAGGTCTCTCGTCTGCGTTTTCAACCGAGACCAAACGGTTTTGTTTTGTCCTCAACGTGCAACATGTAGTTACGGCACAGCATACATAATATGAGTAATGGTTTTATGTTGTAAAAAAAAAAAAAAGGCACACGGTTTCCCTTTAGAAATGTGCATCAGGAAATGCTGCATGTTGAAATCCCCACCCTGTACAGAGATGTATGTATTGGTGATACCTATGAATGGGTATAACCATGGCTTTTCACACGAAAATGATAGTGAACAGAACATTATTCATACGTATGCAGTGCCACAAGTAGAGCTGTTACGTTGATGACAAAGCAAACCGTTTCCAAATCGGCAAAAAATTGAGCAAGTTATTATTATTACAATACCACTAAAAACCCAATCAAGTCAGTAAGTAAGTAGTCAAAAAATGCAGTACGCGCCTGTTATGTTAGTGGACGTGCGGATCGATCCAGAGGCGTAGTTGCAACGCTCCATTTACCCCCACACACCTATTGGCCACTAGGTGTGTGAGCGAACGGTCACGTGCAGACTACGAGACCGCCGCACCACACTGGGAACTACGCTGGGGCGCCATCCGCTAATGGAACTTGGAACTCGAGAGGTATTTAAAGCCCTCTGGGCAAGTCCTTGTCTCAGTCAAGGTGCACTACATTTTTGGGGGGCGATTTTGACGTCTGGGAGACTGTGCTTGGCTCAGTGACGCCCCAGAAGCCGTTTTCCAACTTGCAAATTGCTTTAGCTTTTACGTTATTGGGTCTGAAAGAGGCCAAAACTGCCCCAGATGCATTGTGGGTAATCTCCAAAACCGCTGCGTAGTATGAAATATCAAGACATATTCATAAAAAAAGTCACTTGTATCATTGTATGTGCTGATTGGTGGGATGACCCTAGGGCTGCGTCACATTTGTCTTAGCCACAGGGCTCATTACACCACTGATTAGGTGTTCTACTTGTCGACAGGACACACCGGCCAATCGAGCTCTGTCATTTTGAACCATCACGTTGTGGCGAGTGGAATTCTAGGACGGAGTGGAATTCGGATGGATGCAGGGTTCAAGCAAGAGCAGGTGCAGGTGCAGGTGAAGTACCGTTTCCGGCCAGCATGGCGTGCCAATGGGTAGGTGGCGCCGTTCCAAAGTATATGGATAGATATATTACACGGTACTTTCTGTGAGGGTAACGAAAATAAGTTTAACTTTTATCCACAATATTTTTTTGTAATTGCGGAATTTACACTGTAACACAAGCTACAGCACATGTCGTCTGGCAAAATAACACACATAACATATAGCATACTACACATCTCATGAACACCAACAAGATTTTTGTCTTTTTCATTTTAAGTGGACCAAATCGCTTATATTAAAAGTAAACTAATGAAAATTGCTGCTGTGATTTGATTCTTTTAATAAACCATGTAACTTGATGATCCAAGGTTTTGAACAGGCGTCACGTGTGTGGTCACAGCGCGCACATCTGATGTTGCTCACAGTGGTCCTCCGTGTGGTCAGGGTGCATGTGTGTGTGCCCAGACACGTGAAAAATCAGAGGGAACATTGCTGGCAACCTGACCCAAGAGGGATTTTAAATAGCGGACTTATCCTGAAGAAGCGGAATACTCTTCAGTCATAAAGGAAGACTCACTACGGAAGGTGTTTAGGCCAGAAGAGAGGGCCTTGCTGGCCCTGGCGGCCCACCACCTGTAGAAAACCTGTAGAAACTGAAATATATATAGAGTTGTACAGTCAGTTTGAACTCACAATCCTGACAATTGTGATAATAATACAGAAAAGCTCTGAGAAACAAGCCAAGTTAAAGATACAATCAATATGATTGTATTGAAAATAACACGTGAGCCTAAAAGAAAAAATAAGCATGGGGAGTATTAAGGAGAACAAAGACTTAATGTAATCAATTGGTGCAAAATCAGCTCGTGATGGTTTTGTGCATCTCAGCTGATCTCTCAGGGAGCGACGGGGACGCGTCATGGCACATCTGACTATATACAGTCCACTGGACAGGAAAAAAAGATATATATTTTGATGCTGTTTAGGCCAGCAGAGAAGGCCTTGCTGGACCTGACGGCCCACCACCTGTGGAAAACCTGTAGAAACTAAAATATATAGAGTTGTACAGTCAGTTTGAACTCACGTGTGTGTGTGTGTGTGTGTGTGTGTGTGTGTGTGTTTGTGTGTTTGAAAGGGGAAATGGTCTGCAGCCTTCCTCCTTATCCATATTGTACATCTGACAGGATCTACGCACGCAGATTCACTAAACGCTCACAAACTGTACCGAGGTCTCTGGCACGCAGCTCTTGAGCTGTCATGGTAGTAACATCTAAGTAGCATTGAGTCACCGGCTCACGCCCACCGTGATGTAATATGGGGAGTGTGATTTTATTTCTGAATAAACTAATACTCCCACGTTGTGTCACATGGGGGTCACGTGACCTTTGCAAGTGTTCATTAGGATTAGCTGATTCCTTGTGACTTAAGTGGGAACACCTTGTGATGTGTTTCCCGCTCATCTCCACTTGAGAGCGAGCACCTCTCACGCACCAGCATCTGCTCATGAATTTAGAATGAATCTTTGGTTCACGATTAAGTGCTTTCTTTCACCTTCACGTGACGGGGAAAAAAAAAGAAGGGTAGTGTTTTTTCACATATACAACTCAAGTAGTCAAAAAAGCCGGCCGCGCCCCAGGCCAGTTATGAGTGGACGTACGCTCCCAAGACTCACTACGGAAGGTGTTTAGGCCAGCAGAGAGGGCCTTGCTGGCTGTGATGGTTTTGTGCATCTCAGCTGATCTCTCAGGGAGCGACGGGGACGCGTCATGGCACATCTGACTATATACAGTCCACTGGACAGGAAAAAAATATATTTATTTGGATGATGTTTAGGCCAGCAGAGAAGGCCTTGCTGGCCCTGGCGGCCCACCACCTGTGGAAAACCTGTAGAAACTGAAATATATATAGAGTTGTACAGTCAGTTTGAACTCACAATCCTGACAATTGTGATAATAATACAGAAAACCTCTGAGAAACAAGCCAAGTTAAAGATACAATCAATATGATTGTATTGAAAATAACACGTGAGCCTAAAAGAAAAAATAAGCATGGGGAGTATTAAGGAGAACAAAGACTTAATGTAATCAATTGGTGCAAAATCAGCTCGTGATGGTTTTGTGCATCTCAGCTGATCTCTCAGGGAGCGACGGGGACGCGTCATGGCACATCTGACTATATACAGTCCACTGGACAGGAAAAAAATATATTTATTTGGATGATGTTTAGGCCAGCAGAGAAGGCCTTGCTGGCCCTGGCGGCCCACCACCTGTGGAAAACCTGTAGAAACTGAAATATATATAGAGTTGTACAGTCAGTTTGAGCTCACAATCCTGACAATTGTGATAATAATACAGAAAACCTCTGAGAAACAAGCCAAGTTAAAGATACAATCAATATGATTGTATTGAAAATAACACGTGAGCCTAAAAGAAAAAATAAGCATGGGGAGTATTAAGGAGAACAAAGACTTAATGTAATCAATTGGTGCAAAATCAGCTCGTGATGGTTTTGTGCATCTCAGCTGATCTCTCAGGGAGCGACGGGGACGCGTCATGGCACATCTGACTATATACAGTCCACTGGACAGGAAAAAAAGATATATATTTTGATGCTGTTTAGGCCAGCAGAGAAGGCCTTGCTGGACCTGACGGCCCACCACCTGTGGAAAACCTGTAGAAACTGAAATATATAGAGTTGTACAGTCAGTTTGAACTCACGTGTGTGTGTGTGTGTGTGTGTGTGTGTGTGTGTGTGTTTGTGTGTTTGAAAGGGGAAATGGTCTGCAGCCTTCCTCCTTATCCATATTGTACATCTGACAGGATCTACGCACGCAGATTCACTAAACGCTCACAAACTGTACCGAGGTCTCTGGCACGCAGCTCTTGAGCTGTCATGGTAGTAACATCTAAGTAGCATTGAGTCACCGGCTCACGCCCACCGTGATGTAATATGGGGAGTGTGATTTTATTTCTGAATAAACTAATACTCCCACGTTGTGTCACATGGGGGTCACGTGACCTTTGCAAGTGTTCATTAGGATTAGCTGATTCCTTGTGACTTAAGTGGGAACACCTTGTGATGTGTTTCCCGCTCATCTCCACTTGAGAGCGAGCACCTCTCACGCACCAGCATCTGCTCATGAATTTAGAATGAATCTTTGGTTCACGATTAAGTGCTTTCTTTCACCTTCACGTGACGGGGAAAAAAAAAGAAGGGTAGTGTTTTTTCACATATACAACTCAAGTAGTCAAAAAAGCCGGCCGCGCCCCAGGCCAGTTATGAGTGGACGTACGCTCCCAAGACTCACTACGGAAGGTGTTTAGGCCAGCAGAGAGGGCCTTGCTGGCTGTGATGGTTTTGTGCATCTCAGCTGATCTCTCAGGGAGCGACGGGGACGCGTCATGGCACATCTGACTATATACAGTCCACTGGACAGGAAAAAAATATATTTATTTGGATGATGTTTAGGCCAGCAGAGAAGGCCTTGCTGGCCCTGGCGGCCCACCACCTGTGGAAAACCTGTAGAAACTGAAATATATATAGAGTTGTACAGTCAGTTTGAACTCACAATCCTGACAATTGTGATAATAATACAGAAAACCTCTGAGAAACAAGCCAAGTTAAAGATACAATCAATATGATTGTATTGAAAATAACACGTGAGCCTAAAAGAAAAAATAAGCATGGGGAGTATTAAGGAGAACAAAGACTTAATGTAATCAATTGGTGCAAAATCAGCTCGTGATGGTTTTGTGCATCTCAGCTGATCTCTCAGGGAGCGACGGGGACGCGTCATGGCACATCTGACTATATACAGTCCACTGGACAGGAAAAAAATATATTTATTTGGATGATGTTTAGGCCAGCAGAGAAGGCCTTGCTGGCCCTGGCGGCCCACCACCTGTGGAAAACCTGTAGAAACTGAAATATATATAGAGTTGTACAGTCAGTTTGAACTCACAATCCTGACAATTGTGATAATAATACAGAAAAGCTCTGAGAAACAAGCCAAGATAAAGAGACAATCAATATGATTGTATTTAAAATAACACATACGCCTAAAAGAAAAAATAAATATGAGGAGGATTAAGGAGAACAAAGACTTAATGTAATCAATTGGTGCAAAAGCAGCTCGTGATGGTTTTGTGCATCTCAGCTGATCTCTCAGGGAGCGACGGGGACGAGTCATGCCACATCACGTCATGACGCTGGCACATCTGAGTCTTTACAGTCCGCTGGACAGGAAAAAAAGAGATATATCTTGATGATGTTTAGGCCAGCAGAGAAGGCCTTGCTGGCCCTGACGGCCCACCACCTGTAGAAAACCTGTAGAAACTGAAATATATAGAGTTGTACAGTCAGTTTGAGCTCACAATCCTGACAATTGTGATAATAATACAGAAAGGCTTTGGCTTTTCACACAAAAATGATATAAAACAGAACATTATTCATACGTATGCAGTGCCATAACTACCCCTGTTTCGTTCATGACAAACCAAACCGTTTCCAAATCGGCTAAAAATTGAGCAAGTTATTAATATTACAAGTGCATGCACCACTAAAAACGTCTCTCTGATCTCTCAGGGGGCGACGGTGACGCGTTATTCCACGTCACTGGTCGGGATCGCGATTCTCTTACTTGGCCCAGCGGTTAGCACATCAGCACAGACTGTGGGGCCTCACTGCGCATGCGCACTCGCTCGGAGTTTTGGGAACGCGGGTTCGGTTCCCGATAAATATATAATAAAGGCTAGATGTCTCGTCCGCTTTGTGGAGGTGCGGTCCGATTTAGAAGCTTACTTTTGCCGCGATCCATATTCCCTCGCGCATGCTGTGGACACACATGGTTGGACAACTCAAGTTGGCAAAGCCAGTGTGTGCCAGTGGCGAAGGAACCCCTTTCGCGCCCGTGGCAGGCTTTGAAGCGTCGGTGTCGGGCGACCGCACCTTGCTCGGAAATATATAGACGTCATACTGGTTCCCGATAGAGACCATGGATTCATAATAAAGGCTAGGTCTCTCGTCTGCGTTTTCAACCGAGACCAAACGGTTTTGTTTTGTCCTCAACGTGCAACATGTAGTTACGGCACAGCATACATAATATGAGTAATGGTTTTATGTTGTAAAAAAAAAAAAAAGGCACACGGTTTCCCTTTAGAAATGTGCATCAGGAAATGCTGCATGTTGAAATCCCCACCCTGTACAGAGATGTATGTATTGGTGATACCTATGAATGGGTATAACCATGGCTTTTCACACGAAAATGATAGTGAACAGAACATTATTCATACGTATGCAGTGCCACAAGTAGAGCTGTTACGTTGATGACAAAGCAAACCGTTTCCAAATCGGCAAAAAATTGAGCAAGTTATTATTATTACAATACCACTAAAAACCCAATCAAGTCAGTAAGTAAGTAGTCAAAAAATGCAGTACGCGCCTGTTATGTTAGTGGACGTGCGGATCGATCCAGAGGCGTAGTTGCAACGCTCCATTTACCCCCACACACCTATTGGCCACTAGGTGTGTGAGCGAACGGTCACGTGCAGACTACGAGACCGCCGCACCACACTGGGAACTACGCTGGGGCGCCATCCGCTAATGGAACTTGGAACTCGAGAGGTATTTAAAGCCCTCTGGGCAAGTCCTTGTCTCAGTCAAGGTGCACTACATTTTTGGGGGGCGATTTTGACGTCTGGGAGACTGTGCTTGGCTCGGTGACGCCCCAGAAGCCGTTTTCCAACTTGCAAATTGCTTTAGCTTTTACGTTATTGGGTCTGAAAGAGGCCAAAACTGCCCCAGATGCATTGTGGGTAATCTCCAAAACCGCTGCGTAGTATGAAATATCAAGACATATTCATAAAAAAAGTCACTTGTATCATTGTATGTGCTGATTGGTGGGATGACCCTAGGGCTGCGTCACATTTGTCTTAGCCACAGGGCTCATTACACCACTGATTAGGTGTTCTACTTGTCGACAGGACACACCGGCCAATCGAGCTCTGTCATTTTGAACCATCACGTTGTGGCGAGTGGAATTCTAGGACGGAGTGGAATTCGGATGGATGCAGGGTTCAAGCAAGAGCAGGTGCAGGTGCAGGTGCAGTACCGTTTCCGGCCAGCATGGCGTGCCAATGGGTAGGTGGCGCCGTTCCAAAGTATATGGATAGATATATTACACGGTACTTTCTGTGAGGGTAACGAAAATAAGTTTAACTTTTATCCACAATATTTTTTTGTAATTGCGGAATTTACACTGTAACACAAGCTACAGCACATGTCGTCTGGCAAAATAACACACATAACATATAGCATACTACACATCTCATGAACACCAACAAGATTTTTGTCTTTTTCATTTTAAGTGGACCAAATCGCTTATATTAAAAGTAAACTAATGAAAATTGCTGCTGTGATTTGATTCTTTTAATAAACCATGTAACTTGATGATCCAAGGTTTTGAACAGGCGTCACGTGTGTGGTCACAGCGCGCACATCTGATGTTGCTCACAGTGGTCCTCCGTGTGGTCAGGGTGCATGTGTGTGTGCCCAGACACGTGAAAAATCAGAGGGAACATTGCTGGCAACCTGACCCAAGAGGGATTTTAAATAGCGGACTTATCCTGAAGAAGCGGAATACTCTTCAGTCATAAAGGAAGACTCACTACGGAAGGTGTTTAGGCCAGAAGAGAGGGCCTTGCTGGCCCTGGCGGCCCACCACCTGTAGAAAACCTGTAGAAACTGAAATATATATAGAGTTGTACAGTCAGTTTGAACTCACAATCCTGACAATTGTGATAATAATACAGAAAAGCTCTGAGAAACAAGCCAAGTTAAAGATACAATCAATATGATTGTATTGAAAATAACACGTGAGCCTAAAAGAAAAAATAAGCATGGGGAGTATTAAGGAGAACAAAGACTTAATGTAATCAATTGGTGCAAAATCAGCTCGTGATGGTTTTGTGCATCTCAGCTGATCTCTCAGGGAGCGACGGGGACGCGTCATGGCACATCTGACTATATACAGTCCACTGGACAGGAAAAAAAGATATATATTTTGATGCTGTTTAGGCCAGCAGAGAAGGCCTTGCTGGACCTGACGGCCCACCACCTGTGGAAAACCTGTAGAAACTAAAATATATAGAGTTGTACAGTCAGTTTGAACTCACGTGTGTGTGTGTGTGTGTGTGTGTGTGTGTGTGTGTTTGTGTGTTTGAAAGGGGAAATGGTCTGCAGCCTTCCTCCTTATCCATATTGTACATCTGACAGGATCTACGCACGCAGATTCACTAAACGCTCACAAACTGTACCGAGGTCTCTGGCACGCAGCTCTTGAGCTGTCATGGTAGTAACATCTAAGTAGCATTGAGTCACCGGCTCACGCCCACCGTGATGTAATATGGGGAGTGTGATTTTATTTCTGAATAAACTAATACTCCCACGTTGTGTCACATGGGGGTCACGTGACCTTTGCAAGTGTTCATTAGGATTAGCTGATTCCTTGTGACTTAAGTGGGAACACCTTGTGATGTGTTTCCCGCTCATCTCCACTTGAGAGCGAGCACCTCTCACGCACCAGCATCTGCTCATGAATTTAGAATGAATCTTTGGTTCACGATTAAGTGCTTTCTTTCACCTTCACGTGACGGGGAAAAAAAAAGAAGGGTAGTGTTTTTTCACATATACAACTCAAGTAGTCAAAAAAGCCGGCCGCGCCCCAGGCCAGTTATGAGTGGACGTACGCTCCCAAGACTCACTACGGAAGGTGTTTAGGCCAGCAGAGAGGGCCTTGCTGGCTGTGATGGTTTTGTGCATCTCAGCTGATCTCTCAGGGAGCGACGGGGACGCGTCATGGCACATCTGACTATATACAGTCCACTGGACAGGAAAAAAATATATTTATTTGGATGATGTTTAGGCCAGCAGAGAAGGCCTTGCTGGCCCTGGCGGCCCACCACCTGTGGAAAACCTGTAGAAACTGAAATATATATAGAGTTGTACAGTCAGTTTGAACTCACAATCCTGACAATTGTGATAATAATACAGAAAACCTCTGAGAAACAAGCCAAGTTAAAGATACAATCAATATGATTGTATTGAAAATAACACGTGAGCCTAAAAGAAAAAATAAGCATGGGGAGTATTAAGGAGAACAAAGACTTAATGTAATCAATTGGTGCAAAATCAGCTCGTGATGGTTTTGTGCATCTCAGCTGATCTCTCAGGGAGCGACGGGGACGCGTCATGGCACATCTGACTATATACAGTCCACTGGACAGGAAAAAAATATATTTATTTGGATGATGTTTAGGCCAGCAGAGAAGGCCTTGCTGGCCCTGGCGGCCCACCACCTGTGGAAAACCTGTAGAAACTGAAATATATATAGAGTTGTACAGTCAGTTTGAGCTCACAATCCTGACAATTGTGATAATAATACAGAAAACCTCTGAGAAACAAGCCAAGTTAAAGATACAATCAATATGATTGTATTGAAAATAACACGTGAGCCTAAAAGAAAAAATAAGCATGGGGAGTATTAAGGAGAACAAAGACTTAATGTAATCAATTGGTGCAAAATCAGCTCGTGATGGTTTTGTGCATCTCAGCTGATCTCTCAGGGAGCGACGGGGACGCGTCATGGCACATCTGACTATATACAGTCCACTGGACAGGAAAAAAATATATTTATTTGGATGATGTTTAGGCCAGCAGAGAAGGCCTTGCTGGCCCTGGCGGCCCACCACCTGTGGAAAACCTGTAGAAACTGAAATATATATAGAGTTGTACAGTCAGTTTGAACTCACAATCCTGACAATTGTGATAATAATACAGAAAAGCTCTGAGAAACAAGCCAAGATAAAGAGACAATCAATATGATTGTATTTAAAATAACACATACGCCTAAAAGAAAAAATAAATATGAGGAGGATTAAGGAGAACAAAGACTTAATGTAATCAATTGGTGCAAAAGCAGCTCGTGATGGTTTTGTGCATCTCAGCTGATCTCTCAGGGAGCGACGGGGACGAGTCATGCCACATCACGTCATGACGCTGGCACATCTGACTCTTTACAGTCCGCTGGACAGGAAAAAAAGAGATATATCTTGATGATGTTTAGGCCAGCAGAGAAGGCCTTGCTGGCCCTGACGGCCCACCACCTGTAGAAAACCTGTAGAAACTGAAATATATAGAGTTGTACAGTCAGTTTGAGCTCACAATCCTGACAATTGTGATAATAATACAGAAAGGCTTTGGCTTTTCACACAAAAATGATATAAAACAGAACATTATTCATACGTATGCAGTGCCATAACTACCCCTGTTTCGTTCATGACAAACCAAACCGTTTCCAAATCGGCTAAAAATTGAGCAAGTTATTAATATTACAAGTGCATGCACCACTAAAAACGTCTCTCTGATCTCTCAGGGGGCGACGGTGACGCGTTATTCCACGTCACTGGTCGGGATCGCGATTCTCTTACTTGGCCCAGCGGTTAGCGCATCAGCACAGACTGTGGGGCCTCACTGCGCATGCGCACTCGCTCGGAGTTTTGGGAACGCGGGTTCGGTTCCCGATAAATATATAATAAAGGCTAGATGTCTCGTCCGCTTTGTGGAGGTGCGGTCCGATTTAGAAGCTTACTTTTGCCGCGATCCATATTCCCTCGCGCATGCTGTGGACACACATGGTTGGACAACTCAAGTTGGCAAAGCCAGTGTGTGCCAGTGGCGAAGGAACCCCTTTCGCGCCCGTGGCAGGCTTTGAAGCGTCGGTGTCGGGCGACCGCACCTTGCTCGGAAATATATAGACGTCATACTGGTTCCCGATAGAGACCATGGATTCATAATAAAGGCTAGGTCTCTCGTCTGCGTTTTCAACCGAGACCAAACGGTTTTGTTTTGTCCTCAACGTGCAACATGTAGTTACGGCACAGCATACATAATATGAGTAATGGTTTTATGTTGTAAAAAAAAAAAAAAGGCACACGGTTTCCCTTTAGAAATGTGCATCAGGAAATGCTGCATGTTGAAATCCCCACCCTGTACAGAGATGTATGTATTGGTGATACTTATGAATGGGTATAACCATGGCTTTTCACACGAAAATGATAGTGAACAGAACATTATTCATACGTATGCAGTGCCACAAGTAGAGCTGTTACGTTGATGACAAAGCAAACCGTTTCCAAATCGGCAAAAAATTGAGCAAGTTATTATTATTACAATACCACTAAAAACCCAATCAAGTCAGTAAGTAAGTAGTCAAAAAATGCAGTACGCGCCTGTTATGTTAGTGGACGTGCGGATCGATCCAGAGGCGTAGTTGCAACGCTCCATTTACCCCCACACACCTATTGGCCACTAGGTGTGTGAGCGAACGGTCACGTGCAGACTACGAGACCGCCGCACCACACTGGGAACTACGCTGGGGCGCCATCCGCTAATGGAACTTGGAACTCGAGAGGTATTTAAAGCCCTCTGGGCAAGTCCTTGTCTCAGTCAAGGTGCACTACATTTTTGGGGGGCGATTTTGACGTCTGGGAGACTGTGCTTGGCTCGGTGACGCCCCAGAAGCCGTTTTCCAACTTGCAAATTGCTTTAGCTTTTACGTTATTGGGTCTGAAAGAGGCCAAAACTGCCCCAGATGCATTGTGGGTAATCTCCAAAACCGCTGCGTAGTATGAAATATCAAGACATATTCATAAAAAAAGTCACTTGTATCATTGTATGTGCTGATTGGTGGGATGACCCTAGGGCTGCGTCACATTTGTCTTAGCCACAGGGCTCATTACACCACTGATTAGGTGTTCTACTTGTCGACAGGACACACCGGCCAATCGAGCTCTGTCATTTTGAACCATCACGTTGTGGCGAGTGGAATTCTAGGACGGAGTGGAATTCGGATGGATGCAGGGTTCAAGCAAGAGCAGGTGCAGGTGCAGGTGCAGTACCGTTTCCGGCCAGCATGGCGTGCCAATGGGTAGGTGGCGCCGTTCCAAAGTATATGGATAGATATATTACACGGTACTTTCTGTGAGGGTAACGAAAATAAGTTTAACTTTTATCCACAATATTTTTTTGTAATTGCGGAATTTACACTGTAACACAAGCTACAGCACATGTCGTCTGGCAAAATAACACACATAACATATAGCATACTACACATCTCATGAACACCAACAAGATTTTTGTCTTTTTCATTTTAAGTGGACCAAATCGCTTATATTAAAAGTAAACTAATGAAAATTGCTGCTGTGATTTGATTCTTTTAATAAACCATGTAACTTGATGATCCAAGGTTTTGAACAGGCGTCACGTGTGTGGTCACAGCGCGCACATCTGATGTTGCTCACAGTGGTCCTCCGTGTGGTCAGGGTGCATGTGTGTGTGCCCAGACACGTGAAAAATCAGAGGGAACATTGCTGGCAACCTGACCCAAGAGGGATTTTAAATAGCGGACTTATCCTGAAGAAGCGGAATACTCTTCAGTCATAAAGGAAGACTCACTACGGAAGGTGTTTAGGCCAGAAGAGAGGGCCTTGCTGGCCCTGACGGCCCACCACCTGTGGAAAACCTGTAGAAACTGAAATATATATAGAGTTGTACAGTCAGTTTGAACTCACAATCCTGACAATTGTGATAATAATACAGAAAAGCTCTGAGAAACAAGCCAAGATAAAGAGACAATCAATATGATTGTATTTAAAATAACACATACGCCTAAAAGAAAAAATAAATATGAGGAGGATTAAGGAGAACAAAGACTTAATGTAATCAATTGGTGCAAAAGCAGCTCGTGATGGTTTTGTGCATCTCAGCTGATCTCTCAGGGAGCGACGGGGACGCGTCATGGCACATCTGACTATATACAGTCCACTGGACAGGAAAAAAATATATTTATTTGGATGATGTTTAGGCCAGCAGAGAAGGCCTTGCTGGCCCTGGCGGCCCACCACCTGTGGAAAACCTGTAGAAACTGAAATATATATAGAGTTGTACAGTCAGTTTGAACTCACCATCCTGACAATTGTGATAATAATACAGAAAACCTCTGAGAAACAAGCCAAGTTAAAGATACAATCAATATGATTGTATTGAAAATAACACGTGAGCCTAAAAGAAAAAATAAGCATGGGGAGTATTAAGGAGAACAAAGACTTAATGTAATCAATTGGTGCAAAATCAGCTCGTGATGGTTTTGTGCATCTCAGCTGATCTCTCAGGGAGCGACGGGGACGCGTCATGGCACATCTGACTATATACAGTCCACTGGACAGGAAAAAAATATATTTATTTGGATGATGTTTAGGCCAGCAGAGAAGGCCTTGCTGGCCCTGGCGGCCCACCACCTGTGGAAAACCTGTAGAAACTGAAATATATATAGAGTTGTACAGTCAGTTTGAGCTCACAATCCTGACAATTGTGATAATAATACAGAAAACCTCTGAGAAACAAGCCAAGTTAAAGATACAATCAATATGATTGTATTGAAAATAACACGTGAGCCTAAAAGAAAAAATAAGCATGGGGAGTATTAAGGAGAACAAAGACTTAATGTAATCAATTGGTGCAAAATCAGCTCGTGATGGTTTTGTGCATCTCAGCTGATCTCTCAGGGAGCGACGGGGACGCGTCATGGCACATCTGACTATATACAGTCCACTGGACAGGAAAAAAATATATTTATTTGGATGATGTTTAGGCCAGCAGAGAAGGCCTTGCTGGCCCTGGCGGCCCACCACCTGTGGAAAACCTGTAGAAACTGAAATATATATAGAGTTGTACAGTCAGTTTGAACTCACAATCCTGACAATTGTGATAATAATACAGAAAAGCTCTGAGAAACAAGCCAAGATAAAGAGACAATCAATATGATTGTATTTAAAATAACACATACGCCTAAAAGAAAAAATAAATATGAGGAGGATTAAGGAGAACAAAGACTTAATGTAATCAATTGGTGCAAAAGCAGCTCGTGATGGTTTTGTGCATCTCAGCTGATCTCTCAGGGAGCGACGGGGACGAGTCATGCCACATCACGTCATGACGCTGGCACATCTGACTCTTTACAGTCCGCTGGACAGGAAAAAAAGAGATATATCTTGATGATGTTTAGGCCAGCAGAGAAGGCCTTGCTGGCCCTGACGGCCCACCACCTGTAGAAAACCTGTAGAAACTGAAATATATAGAGTTGTACAGTCAGTTTGAGCTCACAATCCTGACAATTGTGATAATAATACAGAAAGGCTTTGGCTTTTCACACAAAAATGATATAAAACAGAACATTATTCATACGTATGCAGTGCCATAACTACCCCTGTTTCGTTCATGACAAACCAAACCGTTTCCAAATCGGCTAAAAATTGAGCAAGTTATTAATATTACAAGTGCATGCACCACTAAAAACGTCTCTCTGATCTCTCAGGGGGCGACGGTGACGCGTTATTCCACGTCACTGGTCGGGATCGCGATTCTCTTACTTGGCCCAGCGGTTAGCGCATCAGCACAGACTGTGGGGCCTCACTGCGCATGCGCACTCGCTCGGAGTTTTGGGAACGCGGGTTCGGTTCCCGATAAATATATAATAAAGGCTAGATGTCTCGTCCGCTTTGTGGAGGTGCGGTCCGATTTAGAAGCTTACTTTTGCCGCGATCCATATTCCCTCGCGCATGCTGTGGACACACATGGTTGGACAACTCAAGTTGGCAAAGCCAGTGTGTGCCAGTGGCGAAGGAACCCCTTTCGCGCCCGTGGCAGGCTTTGAAGCGTCGGTGTCGGGCGACCGCACCTTGCTCGGAAATATATAGACGTCATACTGGTTCCCGATAGAGACCATGGATTCATAATAAAGGCTAGGTCTCTCGTCTGCGTTTTCAACCGAGACCAAACGGTTTTGTTTTGTCCTCAACGTGCAACATGTAGTTACGGCACAGCATACATAATATGAGTAATGGTTTTATGTTGTAAAAAAAAAAAAAAGGCACACGGTTTCCCTTTAGAAATGTGCATCAGGAAATGCTGCATGTTGAAATCCCCACCCTGTACAGAGATGTATGTATTGGTGATACTTATGAATGGGTATAACCATGGCTTTTCACACGAAAATGATAGTGAACAGAACATTATTCATACGTATGCAGTGCCACAAGTAGAGCTGTTACGTTGATGACAAAGCAAACCGTTTCCAAATCGGCAAAAAATTGAGCAAGTTATTATTATTACAATACCACTAAAAACCCAATCAAGTCAGTAAGTAAGTAGTCAAAAAATGCAGTACGCGCCTGTTATGTTAGTGGACGTGCGGATCGATCCAGAGGCGTAGTTGCAACGCTCCATTTACCCCCACACACCTATTGGCCACTAGGTGTGTGAGCGAACGGTCACGTGCAGACTACGAGACCGCCGCACCACACTGGGAACTACGCTGGGGCGCCATCCGCTAATGGAACTTGGAACTCGAGAGGTATTTAAAGCCCTCTGGGCAAGTCCTTGTCTCAGTCAAGGTGCACTACATTTTTGGGGGGCGATTTTGACGTCTGGGAGACTGTGCTTGGCTCGGTGACGCCCCAGAAGCCGTTTTCCAACTTGCAAATTGCTTTAGCTTTTACGTTATTGGGTCTGAAAGAGGCCAAAACTGCCCCAGATGCATTGTGGGTAATCTCCAAAACCGCTGCGTAGTATGAAATATCAAGACATATTCATAAAAAAAGTCACTTGTATCATTGTATGTGCTGATTGGTGGGATGACCCTAGGGCTGCGTCACATTTGTCTTAGCCACAGGGCTCATTACACCACTGATTAGGTGTTCTACTTGTCGACAGGACACACCGGCCAATCGAGCTCTGTCATTTTGAACCATCACGTTGTGGCGAGTGGAATTCTAGGACGGAGTGGAATTCGGATGGATGCAGGGTTCAAGCAAGAGCAGGTGCAGTACCGTTTTCGGCCAGCATGGCGTGCCCATGGGTAGGTGGCGCCGTTCCAAAGTATATGGATAGATATATTACACGGTACTTTCTGTGAGGGTAACGAAAATAAGTTTAACTTTTATCCACAATATTTTTTTGTAATTGCGGAATTTACACTGTAACACAAGCTACAGCACATGTCGTCTGGCAAAATAACACACATAACATATAGCATACTACACATCTCATGAACACCAACAAGATTTTTGTCTTTTTCATTTTAAGTGGACCAAATCGCTTATATTAAAAGTAAACTAATGAAAATTGCTGCTGTGATTTGATTCTTTTAATAAACCATGTAACTTGATGATCCAAGGTTTTGAACAGGCGTCACGTGTGTGGTCACAGCGCGCACATCTGATGTTGCTCACAGTGGTCCTCCGTGTGGTCAGGGTGCATGTGTGTGTGCCCAGACACGTGAAAAATCAGAGGGAACATTGCTGGCAACCTGACCCAAGAGGGATTTTAAATAGCGGACTTATCCTGAAGAAGCGGAATACTCTTCAGTCATAAAGGAAGACTCACTACGGAAGGTGTTTAGGCCAGAAGAGAGGGCCTTGCTGGCCCTGGCGGCCCACCACCTGTAGAAAACCTGTAGAAACTGAAATATATATAGAGTTGTACAGTCAGTTTGAACTCACAATCCTGACAATTGTGATAATAATACAGAAAAGCTCTGAGAAACAAGCCAAGTTAAAGATACAATCAATATGATTGTATTGAAAATAACACGTGAGCCTAAAAGAAAAAATAAGCATGGGGAGTATTAAGGAGAACAAAGACTTAATGTAATCAATTGGTGCAAAATCAGCTCGTGATGGTTTTGTGCATCTCAGCTGATCTCTCAGGGAGCGACGGGGACGCGTCATGGCACATCTGACTATATACAGTCCACTGGACAGGAAAAAAAGATATATATCTTGATGATGTTTAGGCCAGCAGAGAAGGCCTTGCTGGACCTGACGGCCCACCACCTGTGGAAAACCTGTAGAAACTAAAATATATAGAGTTGTACAGTCAGTTTGAACTCACGTGTGTGTGTGTGTGTGTGTGTGTGTGTGTGTGTTTGTGTGTTTGAAAGGGGAAATGGTCTGCAGCCTTCCTCCTTATCCATATTGTACATCTGACAGGATCTACGCACGCAGATTCACTAAACGCTCACAAACTGTACCGAGGTCTCTGGCACGCAGCTCTTGAGCTGTCATGGTAGTAACATCTAAGTAGCATTGAGTCACCGGCTCACGCCCACCGTGATGTAATATGGGGAGTGTGATTTTATTTCTGAATAAACTAATACTCCCACGTTGTGTCACATGGGGGTCACGTGACCTTTGCAAGTGTTCATTAGGATTAGCTGATTCCTTGTGACTTAAGTGGGAACACCTTGTGATGTGTTTCCCGCTCATCTCCACTTGAGAGCGAGCACCTCTCACGCACCAGCATCTGCTCATGAATTTAGAATGAATCTTTGGTTCACGATTAAGTGCTTTCTTTCACCTTCACGTGACGGGGAAAAAAAAAGAAGGGTAGTGTTTTTTCACATATACAACTCAAGTAGTCAAAAAAGCCGGCCGCGCCCCAGGCCAGTTATGAGTGGACGTACGCTCCCAAGACTCACTACGGAAGGTGTTTAGGCCAGCAGAGAGGGCCTTGCTGGCTGTGATGGTTTTGTGCATCTCAGCTGATCTCTCAGGGAGCGACGGGGACGCGTCATGGCACATCTGACTATATACAGTCCACTGGACAGGAAAAAAATATATTTATTTGGATGATGTTTAGGCCAGCAGAGAAGGCCTTGCTGGCCCTGGCGGCCCACCACCTGTGGAAAACCTGTAGAAACTGAAATATATATAGAGTTGTACAGTCAGTTTGAGCTCACAATCCTGACAATTGTGATAATAATACAGAAAACCTCTGAGAAACAAGCCAAGTTAAAGATACAATCAATATGATTGTATTGAAAATAACACGTGAGCCTAAAAGAAAAAATAAGCATGGGGAGTATTAAGGAGAACAAAGACTTAATGTAATCAATTGGTGCAAAATCAGCTCGTGATGGTTTTGTGCATCTCAGCTGATCTCTCAGGGAGCGACGGGGACGCGTCATGGCACATCTGACTATATACAGTCCACTGGACAGGAAAAAAATATATTTATTTGGATGATGTTTAGGCCAGCAGAGAAGGCCTTGCTGGCCCTGGCGGCCCACCACCTGTGGAAAACCTGTAGAAACTGAAATATATATAGAGTTGTACAGTCAGTTTGAACTCACCATCCTGACAATTGTGATAATAATACAGAAAACCTCTGAGAAACAAGCCAAGTTAAAGATACAATCAATATGATTGTATTGAAAATAACACGTGAGCCTAAAAGAAAAAATAAGCATGGGGAGTATTAAGGAGAACAAAGACTTAATGTAATCAATTGGTGCAAAATCAGCTCGTGATGGTTTTGTGCATCTCAGCTGATCTCTCAGGGAGCGACGGGGACGCGTCATGGCACATCTGACTATATACAGTCCACTGGACAGGAAAAAATATATTTATTTGGATGATGTTTAGGCCAGCAGAGAAGGCCTTGCTGGCCCTGGCGGCCCACCACCTGTGGAAAACCTGTAGAAACTGAAATATATAGAGTTGTACAGTCAGTTTGAACTCACAATCCTGACAATTGTGATAATAATACAGAAAAGCTCTGAGAAACAAGCCAAGATAAAGAGACAATCAATATGATTGTATTTAAAATAACACATACGCCTAAAAGAAAAAATAAATATGAGGAGGATTAAGGAGAACAAAGACTTAATGTAATCAATTGGTGCAAAAGCAGCTCGTGATGGTTTTGTGCATCTCAGCTGATCTCTCAGGGAGCGACGGGGACGAGTCATGCCACATCACGTCATGACGCTGGCACATCTGACTCTTTACAGTCCGCTGGACAGGAAAAAAAGAGATATATCTTGATGATGTTTAGGCCAGCAGAGAAGGCCTTGCTGGCCCTGGCGGCCCACCACCTGTAGAAAACCTGTAGAAACTGAAATATATAGAGTTGTACAGTCAGTTTGAGCTCACAATCCTGACAATTGTGATAATAATACAGAAAGGCTTTGGCTTTTCACACAAAAATGATATAAAACAGAACATTATTCATACGTATGCAGTGCCATAACTACCCCTGTTACGTTCACGACAAACCAAACCGTTTCCAAATCGGCTAAAAATTGAGCAAGTTATTAATATTACAAGTGCATGCACCACTAAAAACGTCTCTGATCTCTCAGGGAGCGACAGTGACGCCTTATTCCACGTCACTGGCTGGGATGGCGATTCTCTTACTTGGCCCAGCGGTTAGCACATCGGCACAGACTGTGGGGCCTCACTGCGCATGCGCGCTTGCTCGGAGTTTTGGGGACGCGGGTTCGGTTCCCGATAAGTTTATAATAAAGGCTAGATGTTTTGTCCGCTTTGTGGAGGTGCGGTCCGATTTAGAAGCGTACTTTTGCCGCGATCCATATTCCCTCGCGCATGCTGTGGACACACATGGTTGGACAACTCAAGTTGGAGATATATAGGCAGTTTGAACAATTTTGTTCGCCTCCCAGACAGATGCCTCGGGTTCAACTCCACCCAGCGGCGCCTCTGTGTAAGGTAGTGTGGTGTAGGCTAAGCCTACAGGTGTCATCCCAGAGGAATGGCTGGCCCAGGTTAGTCAGACGGTAGAGGGGACTGGCAATCGAAGCAAAATCTCGGATGAAGCGCCTATAGTTTGACTTCTCAACTCACTGACTTTAACTGGGGTTGGCCAGTCCTTTACTGCAGTCACCTTTGCTGGGTCTGTAGCTACACCACGAGCACTGACCATGCGTTGCAGAGTCCGAATGGCATGGCGCGGAATTGCCCCAGCCCTTGCCCGATGGTGAAGGCGGTCTTAGGTGTTGCGTCGGGGGACAGCTCTACCTGCCAGTAACTGCTGCGCAGGTCAAGGGAGCTGAACCAGCTGGACCCCGTGATGTAATCGAGAGCATCGTCAATACGAGGTACGATGTCTTTTTTGGTGAACCACCAGTTGTTGTCCTTTTTCCTTACCAGTATGGCCGGGACTGGAGGCCGGAATGGTGCACCCCTCGCTACACCATTCCTCTGTCGTTTCCCGCTGGTGGAGTGGCTCTGGGTTTCGGAGTTGGGGCTGGGCAATTTCTGGCTATGTGACCCGGTTTGTAACAACGATAGCAGCGGTCAGTAGGCTGGGGGGGACGCCGCCTGGGTGCTGGAGGCCAGGGCTGCATCCGTTGTGGTGGAGGCCTCACCTGACGGACCTCTTCTGCTTCTTCTTCCTGGTCATAATCAGTAAGCCTGACACACTTTTCTGGCTGGGCCATGCGGTGAGTACTCCCTCTGCTCGTTTAGCCTCATGGAGTGCATCACCGAGGGTCTGGGGTCTGACGAGATGGACATGCTGACGCAACTGCTCAGGTCCAAGTCCTCTCAGGAAAGCGTGGAGGGCTAGTTCTTCTTGCGCCGCTGCTTGGAAGTGCGGGTAACCCAGTCGAGCGTGTACATCTGCACATCTGCTGCAAAGGTGCCAAAACTTTGTTCTCCTTGGCAGTGGCGGCTGGCTAGTTCCTCCCTGCTCTGGTCAACAAGGAGCCGCTGTCCAAATCTCCTCTTTTACGCCATTGTTAGGGACTGTAGGGGCCTTCTAATACTAGGGCTAGATGGGTGGCAGCCTCTTCGTTGTCCCAGCCGCTGTGTTGGGCTGCTAGATGGACTTGTGACAAATATGGCTCCAGCTGTGTCGTCCCATCGTATTTGGGTAGTTTGACTGATGTCCTTGGCTTGATTGAGGAGCCTTGTAGGCCAGGTGTGAAGACCCTTGGCTGGTCAGGGGTGTTGGTAGCAGTGTTAATTTTGGCAGCTATTTTTGATTTAATCTTAGTCTTTAGACGAAAACTGCATATTACTTTTAGTCACATTTAGTCATTTTAATCCTTCTTAGTTTTAGTCTAGTTTTAGTCTAGTTTTCGTCGACGAAAACTCAAAAAGTTTTAGTCTAGTTTTGGTCGACAAAAACTAGACTAAAATGTAATTAGTTTTAGTCTAGTTTTAGTCACCTTAAATAGCCATATTAAACTCTGTTTCTTCCCTTCTCAGGCCCAGGGACCCCCTGTGTTGTGTCTACAACTGCATAATAGTCTAGCTTGCAGTACTTGGTTGTCCATTAGATGTCCCTCATAGGACAGGCCTATAGCAGGGGTCGGCAAACTTTTTCACACGCAGGCCATAGTGGGTTGTAAAATTTGACGGAGGAGCCGGGCCAAGAACAAATGGTGGAAGTGTTTGTGTGAGCGAATATAAATGACATGTGAAAAATCATTACATGAAAAGATTTTTTTTTTTACAAATAGCAAAGCATTTATTTGCAAGGCAATTTAACAAATTGGCAAAGGTGTAACAACTCCACACCCTGAAGCATTGTGTTGACCAGCTGTCTCCGGTGTTCACTGACATCTTCAACACCTCCCTGGAGACCTGCCACGTACCAGCCTGCTTCAAGGCCTCCACCATCATCCCTGTTCCCAAGAAGCCCAGGATCACAGGACTCAATGACTACAGGCCCTTCGCCCTGACTTCTGTAGTCATGAAGTCTTTTGAACGGCAAGTCCTGACCCACCTGAAGTCCCTCACCGACCCCCTCCTGGACCCCCTGCAGTTCGCCTACAGAGCCAACAGGTTTGTGGACGATGCTGTCAACATGGCCCTCCACTACATCCTCCAGCATCTGGACTCCCCAGGAACCTGCGCCAGGATCCTGTTTGTGGACTTCAGCTCTGCTTTCAACACCATCATCCCGTCTCTGCTGCAGGACAAACTCTCCCAGCTGCACGTGCCCGACTGCAAGTGGATCACAGACTTCCTGTCTGACAGGAAGCAGCACGTGAAGCTGGGGAAACATGTCTCAGCCTCTCTGACCATCAGCACCGGTTCCCCCCAAGGCTGCGTTCTTTCCCCTCTGCTCTTCTCCCTGTACACCAACAGCTGCACCTCCAGCCACCAGTCCGTCAAGCTACTGAAGTTTGCGGATGACACCACCCTCATTGGACTGATCTCTGGTGGGGACGAGTCCGCCTACAGGTGGGAGTCTGACCATCTGGTGTCGTGGTGCAGTCAGAACAACCTGGAGCTCAACGCTCTGAAGACAGTGGAGATGGTTGTGGATTTCAGGAGGAACAGAGCCCCACCCTCCCCCATCACCCTGTGTGACTCCCCCGTCACTATTGTGGACTCCTTCTGTTTCCTGGGCTCCATCATCACCCAGGACCTCAAGTGGGAGCTGAACATCAGCTCCATCACCAAGAAGGCTCAGCAGAGGTTGTTCTTCCTGAGGCAGCTGAAGAAATTCAACCTGCCAAAGACGATGATGGTCCACTTCTACACGGCCATCATGGAGTCCATCCTCTGCTCCTCCATCACCGTCTGGTACGCTGCAGCCACAGCCAAGGACAAGGGCAGGCTGCAGCGTCTCTGCAGAGAGGGTGATCGGCTGCAATCTGCCGTCCCTGCAGGACTTCGCTTCCAGGTCTCTGAAGCAGATCGTAGCCGACCCCTCTCACCCCGGACAATATTTTAAATGTTTAACTCTAACTTTATTCTCTTGTTTTATACTAACCCATAGCCTTATTCTACTAACTCGTTGCATTAGCATTTCATTTTACTTTATTTTATTACTTGTGCACTGCTGTCTTGTTGTCTATTGTTACACTGTCTACTGTCACGCACCAACCGCCAAGACAAATTCCTTGTATGTCTGACATATTTTGGCAATGAATGTTTCCTGATTCCTGATGAGGACCAGGGATCTAAACGCAACACTTTGTTGTCTTTGTCTGTTTACTTGCAATGCTTTTGACATGGCAACCAGAAACTTCATGGTCCTTTTATTGTTTCTACTGTGAAATTGCTCGTCCCAACAAAAGAGACCCCTTAACGTCCTACAATCGGTGCAATACATTATTTTCTTGGCTGCAGCATAAACCAGCCATTCTAAACTGGACCCCCACTTTTCATTCAACAGTCTTTTCTTTCTCTTTGTCTCTTTGTTTTTTTGTTGGTTTCATGACCAGTTCTTCTCTCTTGTGTCCTGCGGGTTTTCCTCCACCTGCTCTGTGCCGCCACGTCCTTCACCTGCACTGCGCAGTTCTATCAAAAGGATCCACCTGTCACGTGTGTGGCGCCTCTATGTTGCTTATAACGAGCGTACGGTGGCCAAGACGGTTTCACACCGTCTTCTCACGATGTGGCGCGTGAACTATGGTTAAAATGCGTGAGGCTTCAGAACCTGCAATGAGTTTATTATGTTAGAAGTGTTAACAGCCCCGAGCTGTTAAACGGGTCTTCATGTTTCTCTGAAGCACCGCGGCTTCAGCCTGCTAACAGGCAGCTAAACCAAGACAGCTGAGCTAAACTACAGAAGCGCACGTTCAAAGTTGCCGAAGCGTAAAATAGTCGTTGCGGTCCACAGTCGGTGCACAAGAACCACCGCTGCACCGATGCAAGCGCGCATTCTGGGTTGTGACTTCGTCAACCACCAACATTTTCGTCTCGTCTCGTTAACGAAAGTTAGAATGGATTTAGTCATTGTTTTTTTTTTTTTAAGATAGTTTTCGTCACGTCTTAGTCTTGTCTTAAAAAAGGTTGTTTACGAAAAATTTTCGTCATAGTTTTCGTCGACGAAATTAACACTCGTTAGTAGGTAGCAGGCCCTCACTGGTAGTAGCCGTCCTGGTCAATCAAGGGTTTTCCGTAGCCATGGGTGGTGGGTGAGGCCTTGAGACGTTCCCCTGCTGGTGTAGCCGTCTGGTACTGCAGCCATCAGGGAGGGTTAGGCGCTGTCCATCCTCATTAGACTCCATCTTTTGCCGCATCAGGCCTCTCAAGTGGCCCTGGGTCTGCTCTAGGGCCCTCTCCAGCTCTTCAATCTCCATCTCCATCTGCATTCTAGTAGCTATACCCCACTTGGCCAGATGAATGAGACAGGAGACTTGAATTACTTTCACTGCCTTTCCTGTGTTTCGTACACTGCAAGACCCCAGAAGATAGACACTTTATTAAGGCGTTGAACACAGAACAGAAGGTACTGCAGGTGGGCCGCGAGAGGTCATTTACAATAAATAAATAAAACGTTTTTAAATTTCAATTTTTAAAAGTTTGAAATTAATATAAAATATGTATGATGCGGCACATTAGTTATGTGAAACTTTAATAAAGCACAAGCAATTTAAACGAACAGATTGGTTAATCGGTTGATCCATACTGGTTGTACACGGCGCGCAAGGCGCCAAACATGCCAAAGCTCTGTCTACGACAGAGATGCTGAGCGGCGCTCAAGCGCGTGAGATATGGAGCTTGTTTCAGGGCGCGTCGGAGAGACAAAGCTGTCGTACTTGCCGAGCACTTCATGAGATTAAAGAGCGAGAGACGGTGCCCTTTTCTTTACAGTAGCTGAACCATCTTAACGGGGAAATAAGTTATTCTAAAAGGAGCCCTTGGCAGGCGGCGTGGCTGGAGAGCAGCCGAAGATTTAAGTCGTGGCTGGCGAGGGGGGCGGCGGGAGCGGACGCACGTCGCAGCATCGATCGGACCCTGAAAGCACCGTCTCCACTCCCCCCCCATCCACCCGCCCCGACGCCAAACGTTTGACTGCTACGGCGGCAAATCACCAGCCCGTCTGCGAGCTGGACGCATTGGTCTTAATGTGCCGGTAATGATGGTAAATGATGGTTGTAGCTCGTTGTCATCTACGCTCCACTACGGTTACATAAAGGTGTCGTTTGTGTTTTGACAACGTTTTATCTCATAATTTTGACTTTCTATCCCCTTTCTTCAGTGCGGAAATGGGCTTCTATAGTTGTGTGAATGCATCACTCCAGCCAGGGCTGTAGTGGAGGGTAAATGCACGTAAACGCCGTTTACGCACCTCTAGAATTTTGGAAATAGCGTTTACGCACCTCTAAGTGGCGATTACGCACCTCAAAGTTCCCTGCGCCTTGTATTCTTCCGTTGGAATAATCAGAAATAAACTTGGTGTAATTTTAAAACAGCTAAGACTACGTTTCCTATTGTTGAACATATAAACGCCGTAGTCTGAATCATTTTCATCTGCGCTGTATTACGGTCTGTGACCATCCAATTAGGCTGCAGCAGCGACACCAATCAGGATCCAGGAGGTGTGTAAACACACACACGCTGTGGATCAGCCCAGTGGTCCCCAACCTTTCTTACCTCACGGACCGGTTTCATGTCAGACAATATTTCGCGGACCGGTCGAGAAGGTCCGACGGGGGGGGGTAGTAGTCGTTGCGGGCGGAACGACCGAGGGGGGGGGGAATAGTTGCGCGCAAAACGCCTGGTGGATTAGAAAACAAGTCAGTTCTCAATGAGAAAAAAAAACATGCTGTATAGGCTATTTATGATGACATAGGTAGTACATGAGTGTTCCTTTAACTTATGTTGTCAGTGTAATTGACAGGCTGCTGAACTGGTTAACTCTTAAATTCAACATAGTTTTTCAGGCAGTGATAGGACAGGCAATGATGCAGAGAGCACAGGGAGAGGAGAAACACCAGGTCGAATAGAGGCTCCTCTGTGCAAGGCAGGACCTGCCATGGAGAAGGAGGCCCTCTGGGCACTACTGTGAAAAGGAGACTCCATATGTAGATAGTTCTTAATCTGCAATTGTCTTGTTATGTTGTGTTGACATACTTTTCTTTACTGTTTTCTTAAATTTAATAAACTACAAACTAACACATGTCACGACGCTTTGTGTTGCGTTGCTTCGCATCGCGTCAAGGTCTGTATGATCACAAAATTCAGAGTTTACCCACCTCTAATTTTACCACTACAGCACTGGCTCCAGCCAATCCAAAGACGGGGTTTGTAACCAATCAGGTGTAGAGACCATGTGACTGGCTACGCCCCCTCACTGTCAGAAAGAACAGCGAGCGCGTAGAAAACTCCTTCGAGCGCGAGCAGAGATTCTCCTCGCGAGATACGAAGTTCACGTCTCACAAGCGAGCAAATACCTCGCTCGAGACGGACTTTTGCTGGCGGATGTTTGATTTACTCTCGAATTTTGACAGTGATTTGCGCTGATAGACTGCAGTATCTTATGCGCCTTATTGCGCGGAAAACACGGCACATGAGCTCCGGAGAAAATGGTACACAAAACATACATTAATCAGTCGGTTAATACATTTTGAATCGGTTAAACTCTTAAGGTCATTTAATCATCCCTAGTTTATGTTTTGATCAGAGTTGTGATTAAAGGTTTGGGTGGGCCGCAAAAAAATTTCAGATTTCAAAGTGGGCCGGCATTCTTGAGCTTGGGAACCGCTGCACTAGAACATGAACATAACAGATAAGGATTTAAATGCATCCAAAAATTGTCCCAAAATGCAATGCGCCTACCAGCGCAGCCTAACGCAATCTACCGCCCCGATCGCTACAGTATTATTATTACAATGATTTGATTTTATTGTTCAAATCACTTTACAGTGATGTAGTCACTACTGTTGCTAACACATCCCGTTGGACCAGGGTTATTTATAATAATGAATGAACTTTTCTCCTAATCGCTGGCATCACAGACGGATTTCTAGCATACACAGTTCCATTGCGTTGACTCTTACTGTGAAAATCTGAGTACTTCCGGTTTAGCGGCCCGCTTCGCATTTTAGTTTTATGGGAAAAACCCCGAAAGGGATTAACGGAGTAAAAAGTTGTCAAGTCTGTCTCGTTTTTTGGTTCTAAACGAAAAACGAGTAAACGACTGTGTCAAAACCAAAATCAAAACCACAAATCAAGTTCTTCATAACGCGCATCTTCAACATCCTCTGCTTGCATTAAAGCTGATGCAGAAAAGGCTCAAAAGAAAAGGTCAGTCAAAAATAATCCACATGCAAACATCAAGTGCAACAAAGACCGAATATGTGGACGGCACCAGAATCTTCTTCCCAGCAACATGTTGTTTGACGAAAGCAAAGAGCTGATGGACGATCTGTTCTTCTCTTGACACACTGACACAATGCGTGGAAAATGAATATCGGATTATTTATTTATATCCATTAACTTTTAACCGCTGGCATCGCAGGCGGTTTTCTAGTATACGCACGTTCCATTGCGTTGACTCTTACTGTGAAAATCGACGTATTTCCGGTTTGGCGGCCCAGTGTACTGGCTCGCCCCGTACTTCCGAGTAAACAGAGGGCGTGGCCCACACCGGAAAACGTCTCGGTTCTGTCATTTCACCGCTGTGGACGGCAACGACCAGACTGCTTCTCCCGCGGCGTCATTTCTCTGGTGAGTAGAGGCAGTTTTCCGTGGACATTGTCGTGTTTCCCGTAGCGTTGAACCTGTTGAGCGCGCCGACAGGAGAGCCGGGTCTCTCCGCGCTAGCTGCGGGTTCACCCCGCTCACCTGAGAGGGCTTCTCGCGAGCCCAGGTTCACCGGAGTGCGTGTTCGCCTCAGTTCCCTGATTCGTCACACATTCACAAACACATTGCTGAAAATCTTCAAAACGATTCGTTTACGATTGTATAAGTGAGCACCACATCACAGGCACGTATGAAAACATTTATATAAAAACAATATATTAAAGGAAAGATCGGCACAACCTGCATTCGAACCCGGTGGATCAAAACATCAACCTGGTGGCTGCTCTTAGCAGTGCGCCACGGAGACCTACAGACCGTTGTTGACCCGTCGTCATATTTATCCATTTTGCTCAGGTGTAAAAACCAGTAGGGGTGTAACACCGGCTCTTTGGAACTTTACAAACTCCAACAACAAATGAATTAGCGATCTGGCTTTATGTGCCCCTCGTTCATGCATTCTGCGCTCTCCCTGCCAAAAAAAACAAATGAGATTTAAAAAATAAATTAGTGTAGAATCAGGGCGGGTTGTGTGTGTTGCTCCTTCACCTGAAGGCAAATACATACAATTGATGTTCTTCTTTTAGTACAGATACATTATGACAGTAATGTCATAAATTGTATGAATACAATACAATGTATTACAGGCGTGCTAGGTGTGATCCTAGATGTCCCTTCACCTGCAGCTGTATTACAGCACAGAGTATAACCAGATCAGTGAAGTTCTTTAAAATGACGAAACAACCAAGAATGAGGTTGAAAGTCAAGGTTACAAGGAATGGAAGTGTGAGGTCATATTTTGAGTGTATTTACACAATCTTGAACTATTACAGATGATTGTAGCTCTATTAATATGCATTTTATAGGACGCTACTTACTACTACCACCAATAATTATAATAAATAAACAAACTTACAAGGTTCAGAGAGGTGAACCTGGGGGATCAGCTGAGCTTTCTTCATGAGGTGAGGGCCTCTGGGGTGCCTCTGGACATTTTAAAAGGAGACTTGCGTAGCTTTTGTCGCTTTCGACGCAAGCCTATAAAAATGGGTCGAGGTGTGAAAAGGCAGGCAAGGGACACACAAGGGACTCTTGCGTTTGCGTTTCCTTGCGTCGGTCTGAAAACACAGAAGCATAAACTAGGCTTATGGCTTAAAGCAGTTTGGCCAACAAGGCCAACACTAGCTATGTAAACGACAACCAGAGTGTTAATCTAGAGCAGTGGATCTCAACTGGTCTGGCTCCAGGACCCACCATCACCCCTTAATGACAAGCTGCGACCCAAATCGAGGAACATTCTCAACTTCTCAAATTGATTTAATGAAAATATGGTGCAGTTTGAACCTGAGATAGTATGGAGACAGAATACGTATGCCAACACAAAAACAAGTTTAAGGAAAAAACAAAACAGCCAGCTGTTAATTCTAATTTTTATTCTCGCAGGCAAAGGCCCGCGGGCCGCGACCCATTAAAAACGGGTCCAGGTGGGTCGCGACCCACTAGTTGAGAATCACTGATCTAAAGCATCCTATGTGTGACATGAAATGACTTGTCTGAGATGGAAATTCATACCTCTATACTGAGCTTCTTCTCCCCCACTTCCTCCTCCTTTTCTTCATTTTCGTCCCTTTGCACCAGACCTTTTTATTTTACATTAGCTTGATCTGAGTATGCCTGTTGCCTTACAAAGCACGCAGCTATAAGGTCCCCCGCCGCCCCCAAACACCCAATTTCAACATATGGTGGGGCCGCTATGTTAGTTTTAATGATGCTTTTATTTCACCAGGGTTTTATTTCATTTTATTTTGTTAATCAATGTTGTAGAGAGAAAGCTAGTATGTATGCTTACGGGCACCACTAGAAGGCCTTGGTAGCCTATAGGAAGGGCCGGTCCTGGTAAATATTGCACTCATGAGAATATTTAACTCGATCCCCTTAAGCCAGCTTTTTCAAAATTGGATATCACAATGCATATAATGGCATTTGCTGGCGGCCGTCTTGGAAAATGGTGGCCATATTGTTTTTTCATCTTGGATACTGGACAAATATAGGTCTTGGAGAGAATTTCTACCAAATTTGATGCTTGTATCAGAAAGTCAAAGATTATGTCATTAATCTTCTTAGCTATTCGCAACATAGGTTGCTCCTCTCCTGAATTGGTCTGGCCGACTAGACTGAATCCTGTTTAATACTGTTTTAGTTATTTATTAAGACCATTGGGCCTTCAGTGGAACTGGAAGGAACCAGGTCTGATGGTCCAATGCAACCCTTGCCTCTCATGGTGCGTTTTTAGTCTTCGCAACTATATTATTGTTTGTATTGTGGGTGAACTCAAGAGGATCGGCTGTGATTCTTGTATAAGAAAAAAGTGTAAAGATTTAACTTTTTTTTTTGTGAACTGACATTGATTCTTGTAAACAAATGAATTAATTTCCCTCAGGTTCAAATGACACAAGTCTTGTCTCAGAGACACAAACTCTTGGCAAAGATGTATTTGTGATGTCACAGTCTTTATTGCTGTTAGTCTGATAAATACAGAGAGGTTGATTGTATAAAGTACTCGCTAGTAGTCACTCGCCAACATAAAGTCTGTTGAAACAAATCCTTAAACAGTCTGAACAAAAAGCACAAAAGTTAAGCTTTTGTCAAACTAGTTCCTTCTCTCGTCGGCTTAAGTATTCTAAGATCGTCAGGTTGTGCAAAATGACGGGCTTGGTAGAACAGTTGCACGAGGCCTCGCTGCCTGTGATGTCACTGACGTTTCAACAAGATATTTGATGAATTCTGCTTTTGTTAAGTGACATGGACGTAAACAAAATGGAAACCGTGTTGTCAGAGGGTGCAGCAGTGACTCAGACACACAATGATGACTACATATGATTACCCAATACGGAAAACTCAGCCTCTCTCTGAGTGACCGCTCCAACGGAAAAGTTACGCCCTTCTATCAAACACCTTTTTGGCCTCCTGTCTGCTCCACAGTGTGTCATTGAGCAGGCGGGGGATTGGTCCTGTGACTGTTGGACCACAGATTCTCTGAAACACTTTTTCCATTCAGTGTTTTCTGTCCTGTTGCTTGGTGCTCTGGGTGTAATGTAATGGCAGCATGTGGCGTTTTCCCCCAGCAGCCAAAAGGAAACTTCCTCAGAAACACAGCTCTGTCTTTTTAACGTCGACATAGTTATTGTCATTTTTTAGAAAGTCACAGATCAAGTCTGCGAATCCATTTTGGGAGAAATTGTGTTTCAAAGGATTCCTGTTGTGGATCAAGTGGTTTCTGGGGATTTTTGGGGGATAAAACGTTATTCAACATTATTTTAATACTCAATGTTTACGTTTTTATTTATAACCCAAGTTGTCAGATGCTAATCATAGCAAAGACACACAACTCTCTGATGGGATGAAATGAGCTGACGACACAGCAAAACCAGCAACTTTGGTTCATGCCATACTATACCATCATTTCTTCAGTTATACAATAACTTCTTTGTTGACCTTGTTCTACTTTAGCATTGCGGTTTTGGCACAGTAAACACATTTTAATTCATAATTATTTATAAAATACTAAACATTTTAGGACTTTTCTTATAACCTACTATACTATAACTATTTTATGTCCTCTAGTTACCGTATTTTCCGCACTATAAGAGGCACCTTCAATGAACGACCTATTTGAGAACACTTTTCATATACAGGGCGCTTCGCATTATAATGCACATAAGATACTGCAGTCAAACGTTTGACGCCGGGGTGGGTGGATGGGGGGGGGGTGTGGGGAGGTGGAGACGGTGCTTTCAGGGTCTGATCGATGCGTCCGTTCCCGCCCCCCCCTCGCCATCCACGCCTTACATCTTCGGCTGCTCTCCAGCCGCGCCGCCTGCCAAGGCCCCTTTTAGAATAACTTATTTCCCCGTTAAGATGGTTCAGCTACTGTAGAGAAACGGGCGCCGTCTCTCGCTCTTTAATCTCATGAAGTGCTCGGCGAGAACGACAGCTTTGTTTCTCTGACGCGCCCTGAAAGCAGCGCCGTATCTCACGCGCTTGAGCGCCGCTCAGCATCTCGCCGTCGTAGACGAGCTCTGGCATGTTTGGCAGAGTGTACAACCAGTATGGATCAACCCATTAACCAATTGATCCATATATATAAGGCGCTCCGGATTATAAAGCGTACTGTCATTTTTTTAGAAAATAAGGCTTTTAAGTGCGCCTTGGAGTGTGGAGAATACGGTTTTATGTTTTGGACAGTAACCAATTTAAACCACAACTTAACTGAATGGCATACAACACTGAGCTGCTAATTCATCTTTTTGTCAATTGCGAAAATATTGGTTTCAGAAAATTTCCAGCCTGGAGATTCTGATGTAAAATGATATGTGAGAAGCTGGAATTGTGTGATAATTTTGTGCCTGTGTTTCCTCCCCTACTGTCTCTCACCCTGTTTGCTTTCGGAACGCCTGAATCTCCTCCAAATGTCCTCTCAGGCCCAATGTCCAGGTCCGACTACCCGCCGGTGTACGATGACTCCCGGGGAGCGCTGTATGCTCCTCAGGGGGGGAATTACCCTCCGCCCCCTGCGTACGGATTCCCTTCGTACGGGGGTCCCCAGCCTCCAGCCCCCTACCCTACCGGTCCAAGTGCCCCTCTGTTCCCTGGCCAGCCGGGGGGCTTTCCTGGCGCCCCGTACCAAGGACAGCCCCACCACGGCGGGCCTCCGGGGCCTGGCTACCCCAGTCCCCCGCCCATGCCCCCCGTCATGCCGGCCACCATTTCCTCAGACATGCTGAGCTCCGGTAAGATGCCGTTTGAGTTCATTGTCTTCTAACAGGTTCAGATTCTTTTCTCTGGTTTGTCAGACTCATTTAAAAAAAGCTCCACCCAATCAGCAGAATGTAGAACACGGCTGATGATGTAATAATCAAAGCTTAAAAACCCCGCCAGAATGTAGCTCTCTGTAAGAAAGCAAATTGGATTATTTCCTAAAGTGCTGAACTGTCATTTTCTTCCGTGGCTCCTTTTGGTCGGCGCTCACGTTTCTTTCTGCTGACCCAGGTGAGGAGTTTGCGGCGAGCGGCAGCGGTTGGGACGCACTGAGCATTCGGCATGCCTTCATAAGAAAGGTAAAACACACCTGTCGCACAAAACAACAAAGTGTGTCACCATCACGTCTGAGTCGCGCAGCGAGGAAAGAAGTGTAACACGATGATCACATATGTGTCTGTTTTCAGGTGTACTTGATTTTGGCGTCCCAGCTCCTCTTCACCACGGCCATTGTGGCCGTGTTCACGTTTGTGTGAGTATGCCGAGTGCTTTGTGTGTCTGTGTGCGTGTGTCCATCTGTTGACTCTGACTGTGTTTTCCAGCCAACCTGTCAAAGTGTTTGTGCGACGTAACCCAGCCATATACTGGGCATCATAGTGAGTCTTCAAACCTCTTTTCTACCATCAAAAATGTGTGAATTAGTTAATATTCATTTCTTAATCCCTGTATTTTTCCTTGTCAGTGGCGTGTACTTCGTCACCCACCTTGTGCTGGTCTGCTGCAAAGGCCCCCGGTGAGCACTCAGGCTTGTAAAGGATAAAAGTAGAGACTATTCATACGCTTGCATTTAAAACTCTAATCTCGCGCTTTCCTTTCAGGAGAAAGTTTCCATGGAACGTCCTTCTGCTGTCCATCTTTGTAAGACAGATTACTTGCAGTTAACTGGAGATTAGTTACTCTCAGTTTCCTGGACTTGGATCAAACGTATTCTAACGCTGTGAACACTGCAGCTCTCTGTGAGGTTTCCATGCTAGAAGTTTGACTTTGATATTATATCTAATCAGTGAGTCAGCGTATTCGGCTGTGTTTGCATAATGCATTTGACGTGTTGTTCCTGCGTCTGTTTCATGTTGTACATCCTGGAGCGTTGACTGCCTTTCAGCAGAGTTTTCTTAGTACCAGAAAATATGTTCAAGTTGCAGTAATATATCATAATTCAATATATTTAGGGGGCATCTGTTAGGGGGTTCGTTCGAATCTGCTGCTGCAACCTGGAACCTCTCGGCCTTCTCTTTTCCTCACATTCAAATACATTAAATGAAGATAATATGCCTTAATGAATATATAACATAGCATGCATAGTTTGTCTTCATCTTATAACCAGTACACGTTAATTACAACACAACATAAATGACACAGTTCATGTGCTCCAATACTCAAGATATTTGCCCCACTCGGCTGTCTTGCATCCAGTTGCTTATCTACTACCTGACAGGAGAACAAACCCTCTTTGGGGATAAAATTGGGAGAAATTAATAAACCTTGGTTTTAACATTACATCGTGGCAAGATGTTATGGTGTACTGTAATTATATGTCTTAAATTACATTAAATTGTGTTTTATTCATATTGGATTAATTTCATCCAACATGCTAATGTAATAACTAATATATAAGCTCACACAAACCCCAACTGTATACTAGACACAAATACATGTATTATAATTTCTACCACTATGTGTGCACGTCTACTTAAATCCCCAACATATCCCTTCTTTTCTTAGTTTTCATCCAGCCCTTTTATAGCTTGTAATCCGATGTTTTTGATGATCAGATCAGATACAGGCTTTTTGTTGTTGTGAAATGATGTTACTGTATTTTTAAATGGAAAATTACGTATTTTTCAGACCTTGGCTTTGTCCTACATGACTGGATCCATTTCCAGGTAAAGGCAACCTGAAACGTCTCTGTTGTAGAATCAAACCACCCAGTTTTCCTCTCAGAATCAACCCTGTGTGCTGCTCTTTTGTTTTAGTTACTATGACACTAAAGCCGTGTTCCTCGCTCTGGGCATCACAGCAGTCGTCTGCATCGCCGTCACGGTCTTCTGTTTCCAGACCAAGGTGGTGTGGCGCTGCGAAGAAGCTTAATGGTCGCAGTGTGCCAGTCTTGGTTTAATGAACTTGGCTGTTTGTGCTTTCTCGTTCTAGGTGGACTTCACCAAGTGCCAGGGCCTTTTCTGTGTCCTTGGGATCGTGGTGTTCGTGACTGGGATCATTTCAGCGATTGTGCTGTCATTCAAATATGTGCGTTAAGGCTGACGTCAACCAAAACTCACATCGCACCATTTTTTAGGCTTCAATGGTTGTTCTGAATGTTTGTTTCTGTAGATGCTGTGGCTTCACATGCTGTATGCAGCTATAGGGGCCATCGCTTTCACGTTGGTGAGTGTTTTGTACCATGTCATTTGGATTTTTACAGCTGTGGTGTTTGGCCGCGGCGTTGTTCTTAGTGTTTGTTGGTCGTCTCGTAGTTCCTGGCGTACCACACTCAGCTGCTGTTGGGGAACAGGAAGCACTCCATCAGCCCGGAGGAGTACGTGTTTGCAGCGCTCTCCCTCTACGTCGACATCGTTCAGATCTTCCTCTTCCTGCTGCAGATCATTGGTGCTACGACCAAATGATCGGACCCGAGGGGTACGCGACCAATCCGGGTCGACAGAGTGCAGACGAGTGCCTTCAAAACAACATTCCGTGCTTTTTAACATCAAAAAACTCCACCAAATAAGAAAGCATTTCCAAAATTCTGATGCACTCCGGTGAAAATGTTTAAGGTTTGAATTTGATATTTCGTCATAGGTTAATCCCCTGCACAAAACTATGCATCTTTTCTGATATGAAATGTCTACAGCATTGAACAACTTTTCATTGGTTTGGTTTTTATTGGAAATATTAATACTCCCAATATAGACACTGGAATGCCGCCTGCAGCATTTATTCACTGCAAACCGTATATATATCCATGTTTTCTCTGCACATATTTGTACATATTAATAGACATGAACTGCGGACGACTATGTAGATGTTGAGAAAATAGACTCAAATCAAATTGATTCCTCCCTGTGAGCCAAATTAAGATTTTCTGGAGGTAGAAAATCTGCCTACCAGCTCTGTTAAGGGGTTGAAGAATACAAACGTCAGATTTAGGAGCCAACGACCATTGGCACTGAAAGGTAGAGGGACGTTTGAGGGATCATCATAATCCTATATTTGATGTGCTATCGATGCACTAAAGCTCCAGGCAAAATATGCAACACAGTTACCAGGCCGCCGTTCAGGTTTCTGTACATTTAGCTTGTAAGTTGTAACTCCTTCGTATTAAGTGTACATCGCCTCATTTATGTTAACTCCTAGCTTGAAGGTTATTTAAACTATATTTTATTATTTGCGTTAAAGGCAAAACTGGCTTTAATGTTAAAAACAGATTGAGGTCATCTGTGCGGTTAGGCTTACGCACAACACCGCATCAAAAAGTGTTTATCCGCCTAACAACGGATGTTACGCAATGTAACATTGGGTATTGATTGTACCGACACCAGTATGGAAACCTACACTTCGTATAGTCAATGTTGATACATTGGTGATTGATTTAGTCACTACTCAGTCCATCTAGTGACGGCCTCCATACTGCTGTTATGGCTTCATATTAACCATTTGCTTTAATGGGTTTACTACATGTTGCTTTAGAAGTTCTGCATCACTCGAGTGCCTTCAAAATGGTGATTGATGTGTTTATTTCTATAAACTATTCAAATGTTGCACCCCGCAGGCCTTCGTGGTGTTTTGTTACATGTTGAGTCCGTTTCTATATTTCATGTTCCGGTTCAGTGCCAGCAGAGCAGGGTTGTCCATATAGGGTAACACAATGCATGTTCTGCCACAAATAAATTCACTGTCATCTGTAATCGGTGCTCTGCATATAATTACTAATGTCCATTTGCTTGATTACATCACGTTTTGGTTACAGGCACCACACAGTATAAGACGCCACCTCGATGCACGACACGGTTTAAATTATTGACACCGAGTCGGGTTGCAAAAATCCGGGAAATTTTTTTTTGTCTTTTTTTTTGTTTCTTTTCGGGAAAATACGGAACATTTTGGGATAATTTAACTGCATTTACCTTGCCATATATGACACAAAAAAGCAGAGATGCAAATATTTCTAATAATTTCCAAAATTACATTCTTTCATTGAACAACAAAAACATGATTGTTGCATAAAAAGTTGTATTCCTTCCAATCACTTCCCCCCAAAAAGTCCACTTCTAAATGTAAACTGAATTAAGCTTCTCAAGCCTCTGATTCATTTTCCCTGAATAGTTTCAGGTTCAGTCAAGTCCTCTGTGCACAGAGATGAGGACCCCCCTATTGAAGAGGAGAGAAGGATGGTGTACTTACATCCATCCTACTGTCTACTAAAACACTTGGTATTAAAATGAAGATTGCTTCCATTTACCAAGTAATCATCATGCTCAGTAATGACAAACGTCTTACGTTCCCAGCCAGGCTTCCTCTCTACATTTAAATCCCCTGCTATATTTTTGCAAAATCCAGCAATGTACTTCCCCGTTGCAACCCTAGAACAGAGTCAGTGTGGCATCGTAAAAACCTCAAGCACGTTGCTTCTTAGATTTATTGCATCTGAAGAAACAGTTGAGGTTTTTGATATTAAGATCCTCTGAATAAAGATTCATTTTCATCCGACCTACCAATCTACTGTCAGTATTTCCACTTCTCTCTTGGCCAGAAAGAAGCTATTATTTTGATATTAATTATTATACGACTATTATTGATGCTGTGAGTTGAGACATTTCAATACTACGTATCGTAGTAGGGACCAAATAAAGTGGGAAGTATTTGATTCACCGTCAAAATTTGTCTGAATTAGTTTGAAAGACTTAACTTTTTCAACATTATAATAATTTTTGATTTTTTTTAAAACTACCATTTATGATCATGCATTCCACCACTTTTGATGTATATACACTATACTGTGGCATAGTGAGGTTTTTATGCAAATATAACTTTTTACTGAATCCAAAACCTTTCATAGCCCAATACTCATAATGTATTATGACTTGTCATACCATTTCATAACACTATTAACACAAGAAATATTATTCTCTGCTATAAATCATTCTACAATACTTTGAGATTTTACATTTTTAACTTGTATGACATTCAAGGCCTCCTACACAGTATTTTAGACCCATGTCATATAGGTCCCTTGACTCATACAAACGTAACATTTGGAATATGCTGCGCACACACAGTGTGGTCTGCGTCTCTTAAGATAAATATCCATTAGATTGTTTGACTTAATATTAAATAAACATGTGTGATGACTTCTGATGGGGTTTGTACCATTGATGTTTATCATAAATAAACTTTTCCTTTATCACAAACAGGGTCCAGTAATATGTGATCATTCAGCAAATGCAGCTTAAAGTAGGATATTACATCTTTGTTCATGAACAAGAAAGAAAAAGGTCCTGATTAAAGAATTGAGCACGTTCCCCAGATTTCCTGCATCATCCTCCAGAAGAAATAATCTTACGAGGTTTTAGAAGCTCATCTCTTGTGTGATCAGTCTTTGGGCTTTAGTTCAGAGGAGGCAACATTCATGTACATCATTGGTCCACTTTGACGTCCTCTGCATCATTGTGGTAGCGACTTCCTGCATAGTCTCCCTCATTGGAGCGATTCATCCTCTGACGGACCTTCAGCTGCTTCAGTCGGTTCTTGTCCACTTGTCTCTTGGCCAGGATGAAGCCTATGATACCCGTGGGCAGACCTATCATCCTATAGGAGATACGGTTATTTTACTTTGGGCAACACAAGATGTGCAAAGATAATTCTAACAGGGTTCAATCCACAGGATTAGTTAGTTAATTGTTTTCTCTAAATTAAAGTAATCACACAATCTTACTTTGAACATTTACACTCAGTTTGCAGTCGTGTGATACGCTTTGCTAAAGCCGTACAATACAACATTTTTGCACTAAATGCTGCTCTCAGGAAAGATGAGCTGATCAACTTGATGTGCCTTGTGCAGCTGTTACCTAAATTAAACTGAGTGGAGATGATATTTGTTCACTTTCAACACGCAAATGAGTTTAGAGACATCTTCATGACGGTCAGATCTTTGTTTTACCTTGATGTACCTAACAAGTTGAGCGTCCCTCTCAAATGGTGCGAGAATATAAACACTGGAGTTGATTTTCTGTGAGGCGGTTACATGATTAGCCGCCCCTGCAGACCACAGCAGTGAATACACTCTGACGGGTCGATCCGCCGCACAGGCTGACACTTTTTGCTAATGAGATAAACCAGCTGCTTCAGGACCAGGGGTAAGACTAAGATCTCATTAATCAACACGAACATCATTTTATACAGGAGGATGCAGGAGATCTAAGAAGGAACGTGCTCGAGACCGAGCCTTAACCGGGACCTTTCTTGCTCATGAACAAAAGATAGAATATCCTACTTTAAGCCCCATGATCACAGATTTCGTAGCCCTGTTTGCTGATGTTCTGTAAATAAATGTTTATATGATAAACATTAATGATTATTATTATTATTATTATATGTCCCTTATATGTCAATGAAAGTACTCAACTACTAGTAATCATGTAGATGTCTGGTAATTGTTTTATCCCCACTACTTGATTAATGGATACGCGCTTGAGTTTGTGCATCACACAATACGTTACTAACTAATATATATATATGTATATATGTGTATAAATAAATAAATAAAATGTAATTGTTGCCGCCAATGGTACTACTGCTGTGTGCACTACATCAGACTGCAGTTACTCGTGTGAGGTCGCGGAGCCTCACCAGGCGTAGCCGATCACCATCATGGGGTTCCTCGCCTTCCTCTGAGGGATGTACTCAGGACCCTCCTCCTCCTCCTCCTCCTCCTCGGTTCTCCTGGCCCCGGGGGACTGGCTGCTCCTCTGCGGCTCTGTCTTGGAGCTGCACAGGGCGGCAGCGGGGGAGACGTGTAGCCGCGAGTAGCGACACACTGCCGGGGTCCGGCACCTGTGCGCGAGGAGCCACCAGCCGGGAACCAGGTGAACACCTGGAAGTAAGAGGCACCTTCACGTTTCAACGCTATTAACTGGGTCTGCTTACATCGTGTAAAAGGTCTCAGCCACGGCTCCTGGCGACGGACCGTTAGCATCTCGCTGGCTTCCTTTAAACAGCGTGTGATGTCAATACGTTTACCTTTCAGTGCCGTCCTGACTGCTGTCGCGTAGGATGCCGCCATGTTTGTTGAGTAATGCGGCTGCGCATGCGCAGTGAGGCTCGACCTATGGCCGCTGCCGCCTAGCGGACGACATCGGCGTTGCGCCTCCATGAAACGCAGCAGCAAATCATAGCCGAGGGGTGTTTATGTCAACATTTTATTTATCAAACCATTTCTAACCACTTCATGTCATAATATTACAAAAGACTTACCATATAACTTGAAAGCACGGAAGTGCGTAAGCCTGAATGCGTGTAAACATTCAGGGCCCAACAACCACGACAGTGAACAACAAGAGAACAGGTTATTTACAAAAGTCAGGTTCACTGAGAAACATTAACATTACGGATGCATTACATGTGACATTCCAACAAACACTGTTGAGATTTATTATCAACGATAGCGGAAACCCGAGGAGTTTAATCTTCCAGCATGTAGTTGGGGTTGACGACAAGAACTACTTCTTCTTCTGTGGTTGCGGGTTCGGAGCCCTTCAGCCCTGCCGGAGACAGCTCGATGAGGATGTGATCCTGGAGGAGCAGACAGACACGCACGTCAGGTAACGCCGGCTTGAAACCAGCGCTTATACGTTTTGGAGCTGGGGGGGAGGTGGGGGTGGGGGGTGGGGGCACTCACATAGTGCACCAGCCTGTGGAGGACCTTCTCTATCAGACCCTTCTTACTGACGAGCTCCTCCTCAGAGTTGATCTCCGACTCAATCTCCTTCAGATACCAGTTGACCACCGCGCTTTTCTTCAGCTCCTCCTCTTCCTCGGCTGCAGCCCGCCAAGCAGGAGGGGGGGAGGGGGGGGATGTTAGAGCTGACTCACAAAAATGAAAAAGATAAGACAGGTACGGAAAATAGAAATGCCTCCTCAGCAGCAGGAAGAGGCGTCTCGTACCTTCCTCGGCGTGGCGCAAATGCAGCACCAGCAGGTTGGAGATGCGTCTGTACTCGGGGAAGGAGAGGCGAAGAGCCGGTTTGGGCTGCCCCCCCGACTCCGCGGGTCCGCTCGCCCCGTTGGCGTGTCCGTTAATGCCGTCAGCACCGTCCACATGGCCGTTCACTCCGTTGGGGACAGCGTTTCCTGCAAAGATAAAGTCTGTATTAGACGAAGCCCAAATCAAAGTTTCAGTCGAGGTACAAACAACGTCTCTGCATGTAAACAATCAGTGTACCATCCTCCTGGTGCTCCTCCTCCTCCTCCTCCACCTCCACCTCGTCGTCCTGCTCCAGATTGATGTCGGGCGTCTCCACTCTGATGATGGATTTGTTGAGAAGACGGAAGGCTTCCTTCACATGTTTGGGCTGCACCTGAAGACACAAAAGAGAAAAAGCACAACGGTCAATAACATGAGTTCAATTAAAAACCTCACATTGCCTTTTCAAATGGTCGGGCTTTGTTAAATAATCTACCGATCCAAAGTTCTGTTTTGGTTTCTTGTGGAGGCCCTTGTTGATCGGTGCCCACCTCGTCACAGCAGTGCATGCGCGCCATGCCCTCCGACAGGCGGATCATGCTCTCCAGCTGTCGCACCGTTATTCTCCAGGCGGACTTGGTCACACCGCCCGAGCCGTCGCGCTGGCGGAGCCGCTTGTACTGCTCCACGATGAACTCTTCGGATTCGCTGGAGATCTGCGGGCGCGTGGAATACACGACGGTTAAACGAGGGATCACGTCTCGAACCTGATGTGAACGCACGCGCGCACACGCACGCACACGCACACACGCACGCACGCACGCACGCACGCGCGCACACGCACCTTAGGCTTGAACTGCCTGGCGAAGAGCAGGTATCTGCGGATCTCGTCCAGCGAGTACAGCCGGTCCACAGACTCCTCCCCGCGACAGTGCAGGTCCACGATGCGTCTGGCGATGGCGTAGTCCGTCACCTAGGAGACGCACGGAGGAACGTGAGCTCAAGTCAGGTAAAACGTGAGCTAAAACACCTGTGAGGTGAGTTGTATTGTTACCGCGTCGGGTCCGAGGATGCCAGAAATATAAAGGAGCTCAATAAGCGTCTGACTAATGCAGACTGGTGCAGGAAGACTGCACAGACGGAATAAACACGTGCCTCATTGCAGTCGTCCACCAGGATGAAGAAGAGGTCGAAGCGGCTCATGATGGGGGCGGTCAGGTTGACGTTCTGCTTCAGACTTTTCCCGCGGTCGTAGCGCCCTCCGACAGGGTTGGCTGCAGCCAGGATGGAGGTGCGAGCATTCAGGGTGGCCTGGAGGAGACGGAGGCAAAGTCCTGTTACTGTACTGCTGAGGCGCCTGAAAGGCCTCCGTTTGGATTTGGACTTGAAAGCTGCTTTGAAAGGTTTTTAGTTGCACGTGCAGCTGATGTCTGGTGCCTGTGAGCATCGGTACGGTTCTGCTTCCCCAAATTGACTAAAATGTGGTCTAAACAGACGCATCGTCCTCCCTGTCCATCATTCACCGGCCCAGTAAAAGCAATACTCTGAAAAGGCGTCATGCTCTTAAGGCGACGCAGGACAGAAACGTCCAGTCGACCCCCACACACACACACACACACACACCTTCACTCCGGCCTTGGTGATGCTGATGGTCTGCTGTTCCATGGCTTCATGGATGGCCACCTGATCCTTGAGGTCCATCTTGTCAAACTCGTCGATGCAGCACACACCCTGGAGGGGCACACAGGCCATTAACACCCCTGCGCACCCGTCGACCCCTCACACCCCCCTCTGTGGGCCGGGAGCACTCACGTTGTCAGCCAGCATCAGAGCGCCGGCCTCGATGACAAACTCCCCGGACTCCTCGTCTCGGACCACGGCCGCCGTCAGACCTGCGGCGGTGCTGGCCTTGCCGCTGGTGTACACCGCTCTGGGACTGAACTCCTCCACGTGCCTGCGCACACGCACACACACACACACACACACACACACACACACACACACACACACACACACACACTTAAAATTGCCATTCAGACGGACACATTCTGTGCACAACGCCGATGCAGCCAGCACCGCATCTGACCGTTTGAGCGGTTCCTGGTCACGTGACGTACTTGAGGAACTGGCTCTTGGCGGTACTGGGGTCTCCGACGATGCAGACGTTGACGTCTCCCCTCAGCGAGGTTCCCTCCATGGTCGTCTTGGGAACGCCTCCGAACAGCATCAGCAGGATCCCGCGCTTCACCTCGTCGTTGCCTGCAAAGACACCACGCGGACCCCCATTTAACCACGGGATCCCCAGCTGGAGGTAACGGGGGTCAAGCGGTGGCTGAAGCTCTGACCGTGGATGGTGGGGAAGAGGCTGGTGCACAGGTTGTGGTACAAGTTCTTGTCTTGGCTCATCTCAAACACTTTCTCCCACTCCTTCTCCGTCATCTGGCTCTTGATGCTCTCCGCCGTCTGCTCCTCGTCCCGCAGCTCCTTTCCGCCAAACTGCGACACGAGAAAGCACACTTTAGAACGGCGGCCGCGGAGGTTGCGTTTGGGAACGCATCGGTTGGTATCGTCGGGGCGGTCGTCTTACACGTGGGTTGGTCGGGGCCACGTTGCAGGCCAGGAAGGCCAGTCTGTAGGAAAGCTCTCTGACCCCCAGAGCTTTCAGCCCTTTCAAACCATCAGCCTCAAAACCCGGGGGGCCTCCGGCGACGCGGGTGCTGGTCTCTGCTCGCACACCTGCAGACGGGACGGCATTTCAGGCGGTTGTGAGGTGAAACTTTTAACAATTGCAAGGAGGTTCTCGCTCGAAGGCGAGGTCACTATCTGCAACTCGAAAGGCAGAAAGTGTGCGTTGGAAAGCCATACCGGGGGTGGTGAGCTGAGAGACGTCCGGCACCACGATGAGGGTCCCGGTGAAGTCACAGCGGTCTCCGGCCTGAGCCATCTCTACGGCCTCGGCCCTCAGGACCACCTCCAGGGAGCGCGGGATGGAACCCCGGGGCAGTTCTGCCTGAGTCTCCTGGATACGCACCTACAAAAGAAACAAACCTCATGTTGTTACGAACGTACGGACACACACACACACACACACACACACAGTTACCTTCTGGAAGTCGATGAACTTGGATTTGTGTGTGTCGAGGTGGAAGCGGAAGCGGTTGTTGCAGACGGGGTTCCTGCAGATGGTTGGCGGCGAGTACTTGAACTGCTGAGGGACATCTTTGATCATCGCCTGGCAGTCCATGCAGAGGAAGGTGCCGCTCACCTGTGAGTCAGAAGACACAAACCAACAAGCTCAGCTTCAATTGTTTTTCTTAAGCATCTCTGGGTGTTTACACACACACACACACACACACACAGGACATCTTACCAGCTCTGGATGTACTGGGTGCGTCCTCACCACCTGACCACTGATCCTCACCAGGGTGCCGATGCGCATGGATGACAGCTCACGGATCCTACAGCGCACAGAGGATCATGGTCGACTTCGGCTAATTGAACAAATTCCCGGAGAGGGAACGTCTGAGGTTGACTGAAAAGGAAAAAGCAGCTGAGGCGCGTTTGTTGCCTACTTGTGTCTGGTGGGAAGCTCCTCCAGGGCCACGTAGAACTCTTTGTTGAGAGGAACGTTCCCGTGATCGCGAGCAAAGTTGCGCACCGCCCGACAGAGGAACGGGTAGACTCTGGAAACAGACGCGTCGCGTTAACCCACAGCCGCTCATTCACCGGCACCGCGTGCGTGCGTGCGTGCGTGTGTTCCTCACCTGTAGTACTCCTCCTGCACGGTGGTAGCCAGCTCCTGGTTGAAGCCCTCCAGGTCCGTGAAGCTCACCACCAGGGTGTTCCTCTCGGGCCTGATCAGCTCCTCCGCCTCCCGGACATACTTCACCTCCCCATCCGCGGCGTGGAACCTGCACACGGACACACGCAGCGGGGGGACAGTTGTTATACTCATCGATCAGCACATCCGCGCTGGTTCCGGGGTCACCGGCGATCGGCTCGCGCGCGGCCCGTTTCGGGGCCGACGGAGCGAAGCGACTTACTCCTCCAAGAAAGCTTGGAATAACTTCTGGCATTTCTCAGCCAACTCGTCTTTCACCATCTCCCCGGCATTCTCCGCGGTGGCTGTGGCGACGTCCATGCTTCAAACACCGTCAAACGGGAGAAATACTGTTCAGGATACGGACAGACGCTCACGCTGCGGTTCCGACAACAGAGTACTGCAGTTTCGCGCGAAAAGAGAGACACGTGATCTCTGGCGCGCCACTTTCGACCAATTGGCAGTTAGTTTCTAAAGTTGTCCGTCTGGTAGCCAATCAGGAGCGAGCGTGTAAACTGACGCGGGGTCGTTCTGCCGTTTCCCGCGACACGCTTCCGTCTTCAAACAAATCGAGTATAAAGAAGAAAGTGTGTCTGTGACCGAGATCCCTGCTCAAATATCAGTGGTACAAAATGCTTCTGGAATATTCCGAGTGAATTATTAATCTCTCAAATTGCCAGATAACGTTCTCAATTTACAAAATGTACAACTCGTTAATGTGATGCGTACAGTGTGCGAGCCACAAAGTACTTCGTTTGACCACTGGAGGGCAGTAAATACATTAATAATTATAACATCTGTTGAAATATCAAAATCAGTCCCACCAAAAAATGTTTCATTGTATTTTCTGACTGCAAGAGCGTTATGTCCATCAAAGAAACCGTCAGAGCAGAGATTTTAAAAACTCGGTATTATTTCCTATATTACTATTATGATCTTGATAACAATCAATATCAAAGATATGTTGGCATTAGGTGAATGTAGTGTTGTAATTCTTAACTCTCATGTATTGGATATATACGTGTCTGCTTTGTCAGCGTTGGCAGTCTTGGCTTCATGTCATTTACAGTGTTCAGAGAATGTCATAACTTCTATTGATCTGCTATCAGTTTGCTCCGTGTGTTGCAACGTACTGGGCCTCGTTTATTTTATAAATTTCATTTTAATGTTCGGATCAGGTTGAGTTTTGACTTGATTCCCTTGACTTGAGTTTGGATCTTTATTTGATGAAGGAGTTATATCCCTGATTTTAATGTGTTTGTGCCTCATTTATTATCTGCTTAGCACTCAGTGTGCAGGGTTCAGACTCATGAGCATCGAGACCAACGTGCATTGATCTCCAAACACATTAATGTCTATTCCTGCTCCCCCATCATTCTCACGCCTCCACCTGCTGAGGTGGATGCAAACACTCCCGGCGGGCGATTGGTTTCACCTGTCACATTGTATTAATCCACCAGGAACAGAGCAGGAAGTTGTTGCAGGCCATTTGGATGCAACCCAGTCTTTCTCTCCGTCTTTATTTTTCCTTTTGTCTTGACCTCTGGTTTTCCCACGATTGTTCAACCGCAGGAAACTCCGCTTGTCTGAATATGAGTGAACCTGACCATCTGTACCCACGCGTACACACACACACACACACACAGACCCCCCCTCACACGTGCACCACGACAGCATTGGTGGGGGGGGCGTTTCATATCATATTTTCCTGTGAAATGTATAAAGTAAAGTAGAAATCAGGATACCTACGAGATCGAGATGCACACATACGGTAACCGGTTAGTGTAGATGAACTAACCCCCTCACATGTGTTGCTGTGAAATAACCGCCAACTGCACAGACATGAAAATTCTGATAATGTCCGATTTGTGGCAACAGCAGGTGTCAAACAAACGATGGGAACAAACAGTTTCAGAGCAGCAGGATACGAGAGAGAAGAGGGCAAATAAATAGAGCTGTTTCCTGGAGTAGTTGCATTCACACGGTGACACATTTTCATTGTTTCGGTTCGGACACTGTTGTTGAAATGAAACGGATTGAGGTGGAAGTGCATGAATCAAGTTAATGGGGGCTTGTGTCCATACTGGGGGGAAAGAGCGAGGCTTGGAACACCTTTTATACACCGACTACCCAGCGGGGCAGAAATGCTAATACTAGAACAGCTAAGACACACAAAGCAAGCATAAGATTCCTGACTGGCAAAGTCGGGCAAAGCTACGTTTGACTTGCTGTGAAAACCAAACTGAAACCTGGCACATGAATCGTGCTGGTGGGTGAGAACCACTGGCGAGGATACGTGTGTTGCTGATCCTCGTACCAGAGAGCTGTCTTTGGTTCACTGCACATGCTGAAGTCATTGCTCTGAGAGGTGCAACTCGCTAACACCCTGATTTCATAATATATTAAATAAAGCAGCTGCATAGAGCCACAGAACTTGCAGATCGGACTGGGCGACGTGTGGTGAGCACTGCTCTGAATGCAGGGCTGATGTGAGTCCACTAAAGCTGTGGGATTTCTATTGGGAAGGACAAATGTGTATCATGCAATATAGCAAACACACAACACCACAGCAATCAACAACGCGTCATTCCATTCCTAAGAGGCCGACATGCACAACAGATTCAAAAATCTATTGAGTCAAATTCTATCTGCGTTCCTCATGAGAGCGACCAGCGTCGTGACTTTTAACCCTTTGTGCTCGTCTCATGGTCCTCGCCGCCCGAGTGCTGGTGAGCAGCTTGTTTGATTGTTTTACCTCCTTGTTTTTCCTAAAATGAGTTACAGGAAGTCCTTCCTGTTTTCAACACGCCATGAATAGAAGAGAATTGTGTGTGTGTGTGTGTGTGTGTGTGTGTGTGCGTGCATGTGTGTGTGTGTCTGTGAAGTAGAAAGACACAAAACGAAATAAATTTTGAGAAACAAAGTTAATTAATCAATTGATGTGATAAATATCTTGAGAACATTACCAATCTGCAGATGCGTCTTATTTCATAATTTGAACTTTTCTATCTCATAATAATGAACTCTAAGGATTTCAACTTTCTATCCCTCTCTATCAATTATTTTAGTGGTGGAAATGAGCTTCCTCAGTTCTTAGTGCAAACCCATGTTGTGCCACACATGCAGCCGTACAGGATATGATGCACCTGAGAGGACGCAGTGATGCTACACAGTCAAATCTTCTGAATCAGGTCTCCTCACAACCCTCCTCTCTTCATCCTCCTCCTCCTCTCTGCTCCAGGAAACAGGACACAGTAACTTCCAGCTTCTGTTTCTTTCACTTCCAGGTGGAAGTATGTGGGAAGTGTGCGTGCGTGTGAGCATTTCACTTCTGGAAAAATGGAGCTATCGACCCCTTCAGGCTGCCTTCTTTCTCACGTCCAAGACGCAGACTGTTTACATCATCCACATGAATCAGTGACACAGAACCACACACACGCGTCCTCACAGACGATACACCTGAATCTCTGCTGGTTTTAATAAAAGCCTGGTTTCATTTTTCGACAGAGCTTGACTGTGGATCAATAGAGACAAGCTGGTGGTAATGAAGATTAGAACAGCGTGCCAACTCATTTCAAATCTTTATCTTCAAGCAGATCAAACATAAAGTGAAGATTTCTGCTCACAAAAGAAAAAAATAATCTACACTTTTCTTTAAAACTGCGTGTAAAACAGAATATATTTCTTTAGAAATGCTCTTCCATTATCCTGATCCTTTTCAAGGAGAGTTCTTACATGAAGCGGAGACGCCTTCATCATCATCTCATTAGCTGTAAACTGTTTGTGTACTTTGGGCCTTGATGATATCGATCTCGCACACTAGGAAGCCGACTCGTTGGGGCCGAAATTCGCTGTGGTTTACTGCTCATGAGGCAGAAGCCAGGAATTCAGTTTCACTCAGGAAGCTAAAGACATATTTCACAAGATGAGACTTTTTCACAAATATGGGTATTTTACTTTGCACATTTTATTACAAACATCTTCATCAGTACACAACAAGCACAGCAGCACTGAAAAGCGGCAATATTTACAGGAGAAACCCCGCAGCGAGGGAGAAGCCAAGTCGTGGGCCAGCAGACTGCTTCTTACTTTCTCAGACCTCCTTTTAAACACATGTTCACAATGCGGGTCACTAGCTGGAGTGCAGACTGGAGGACTCCGACTCCGTGGTCGTGGAGGCTCCTGGACGTCTTCGGGGTAAAATCTTCAAGCTGGAGGCTCGGCTCAGCGTGAGGGCTCTGCGGGCCGAGCTCTTGAACCCGGCCCCCAGGAAGGCGTACAGCAGCGGGTTCAGGCAGCAGTGTGCAAACGCCATGGGCTCCGCCACCGCCAGCCACACGCCCAGGACGGCCTCCAGCCTGCAGCCGCGGGGCAGGACCTCCAGGCGCAGCAGAGTGTCCACGGAGATGCCCACTCCGTAGGGCAGCCAGCACACGAAGAAGCAGAGAACCAGCGCAATGGTGGTCCGGACCGCTCGCCGCTTCTGCCTCTGGCCCCCAAGCGGGCCTCGGGTCAGCCTGGTGACAATGACGCAGTAGCACACCAGCAGGACCAGGCCGGGGATCACCAGACCCACCACCACCAGCTGGAGGTTGAAGACCGCGACCCAGAGGGGTGCGCTCTCGGCCGGGTAGAACCGCTGGCACAGAGTGGCCCCTTCGCCTCCTTCCTGGGTCCGGGCGAATATCAAGTCGGGTACCGCCAGGAGGCCAGCGGGCAACCAGGCACCTGCGGGAAGAAGTAAGGGAGTGTGAGGGCGAGAGAGAAGAAGAGGAGACTTTCCAAGAGCAAACCGGTCTTTCAACACTCACCCACATAAACCAGTCTGTGAGCAAGCAGCTGCCTCAGCCCGCCCGTGTTGGTGTCCGTGGCGCGGACCACCGCCAGGTAGCGGTCCAGGCTGATGAAGGCCAGGATGAGTACGCTGCCGTACAAGTTGACCGTGTAGATGACGTGCACGCCGACGCAGGTGACCTCGCCGAAGCGCCAGTCGCCCAGGGCCGAGTCCACGGCCCAGAAGGGCAGCGCCAGGACGAAGAGCAGGTCAGCGGCCGAGAGGTGCAGGCGATATTGGTCCGTGAGGCTGCACTTTGACCTGTGGGCGGAACGGATGAGAGGAAAAGCACTGAAGCCCGTCGCTCGTTGGTTCCTGGGAAGAGGTGCACCGCATCAACCGCCGAACCTCTCACCTGCGTTGGCAGCCCAGCACGAAGACGACCAGGCCGTTTCCAGTGATGCCCAGGGTGAAGATGAGGGCGTAGACCACAGGCAGGAAGACCTGCTGGAGGTCAGCGGTCATCACGTGCTCCACGTCACATGGCTCCTCCAGATCAGGCAGGTCACCGGAACCAGAACCTGAGCCCGTGTCGTTGAAGTCGTTCACGAAGATGTGCTGGAGGGGAGACGGGGATGATGATTAAGGCCAGGGGAGAAAAGAGGAAGCAGCAACAAGTGACCCCAAACACGGACAACCTTACCTCGTAGTAAGACATGACGGAGGCAGCCCCTCTCCCTGCTCAGTGGGGAAGCTTCTGCTCGCAGTGGCTTTATAGCGGCGTTCAGGCTCCTCCCCAAAACACTCCAACACATCTGGGTTCCTGCTGAAACGCTTTTCCTGTTTTCGAGGTGTCAGGTGCTGATAGTGGTTCTATCACAGGATACGCTGTTGTGTGTGTGCGCGGCTTGAATTGTTTTGGCCCCGAGACCTCTTGGCCGTAATAATCAGGATGTATTGGCAGAAAGGAGAAGACTGTCGATGGGAATAAGACCCGTGTGTGTGTGTGTGTGTGTGTGTGTGTGTGTCTATGAAATCAGGACAAGCAGCAGCGGTTTCAACTCTCACTAGTGTGGAAATACGTTGCTGTCTTATGTGCTGCATGCAGCGTGTATGTAATCAACACGTGAGGGAGGGGACACGGAGCAGGAGGATTGTGGCATTCTGCAAGTGAACGTGAGATGACTGTCAGCCGCGTTCTGGTAAAGGATTTCATCATGACGATGAACCATGAGTGCATGTGTGATTCTAGCGCCTCACCTTTCTGAGAGCAAAACAACCCTGTGTTGACTGGAATCATTTAGAAATACATCAATTAAAAAAATATTTTGAATTATAAATAATAAAAACATTCAAAATGGCAGGTAGAAAAATACAAGGAAGGAACTTCACAGGATTTGTATTTCATAATTTTGTCTAAATGAATAAAATATACACAATTCCTTCATGAAATACTAAAAAAGCTGTATTTAATTTTTAAAACGTTTTACGAGTCTGTATTTTAAATGAAATCTCATATTTACAGTAAAGATGGAAACACAGCAGAGACACGGAGGGTTCTGATTGGCCGACGGCTCCGTGTTATCAGGAGCCTCGATGAATTGAATGTGGTCAAATGTCGCCTGCACATACTTGCACATAAACGTTGGTACAAAAAACAAAATAGTGAGATGGAATATATTACATTTTACATGATGCAGTTGCATTTGTGAAACTCAATTACTAATTAATAAATTCATTTAATTGGCACTTCATTGAAATGAATGTGTTGATTTAAATGAAACTGCAGTCGGTCAGCAGACATTTCCTGGCTCGGCACGAGCAGTTCGGACTTCAAATCCTCATCCTCTCCCGATACATTAATCCTACAAATAAACAACACGCCCGCCCCCCCAAAAAAGACTGTCGACACCTCGAGACATGTTTCTCAGTCCCTTATCTCTTGCCCATTTTCCCCACCCTTCCTCCACATTGACTGTTATCAGCACAGACATCTTGAAAATACACGTTTTGTGTAAAAGGACCTGCATCTTCCTGGTTTATCCTCATAACAAATGATTCAGACAGCTCGGTAAACAGGCGCCTGCACAAACCGGGCTGAATGGATTATGCATCTGAATGATTAGTTTCATTGTTTTAAACTCACTAATATGAGATTTAAATCACTTAAAGGCTGCTTTACATTCAGATAGACCAGGTGCAGTGCCCTGGTTATTGGGACACTATATTAATGCTATTAATTATGCTTTTTTTCTCCTAACAAGATCCTCTGTGAAAAAGAAAAAAGGCCCTCTATGCACAGGGCTGATCGTCATCGAGTGGCGCCACCATGTGGGCTTGGACAGAATATCTGACATTAACCCCAAAAAAGAATTAAACGCTTATAACATTCAACAAACTGATACCTGGATTTTTTATTTATTTAAGATTCAAGGAGAACAGTGGTTTAATTAATATGGAGCGCAGGAATACAGTGTCTCAAATCCAAAGTATTTGATAAATATATAAATTGTTTGCAGGCAACATACAAACATTTAAAAAAAGATATTCCATACTAATGTACCAAGAGGAAATTATGCACTTGTATCCTGTCGGAAATCAAACTGCATTGTTGAGTAAATAACGCAAAAAAACGTACAGAAACCTGGTTGACATAATGTCACTTTTAATTGCGTTAGTACGTTTTATGTAATCTGGGCACAGCCGCAGTCTTCTAGATAATCTTACTGAAAGTATTCATATTGTTTTTTAGGGGATGGATATGTCTGGCGATACGGGAACAATCGTCATGTTGAATGAAACATTAAATAGATGCTATTCAACTAAATAAATAACATGCATGAACTTGCCAATAAACTTATTTATATGCCTTCAGGTAAACTTAAGAGACTACTAATAAGATATTTATTATAGCCTGGCTAGAGAAAAAAAAGCTACTTTAGAGCTGGAAAACTTAAGCAGCAACAACGTAAGCAGCTGGTGGGAGATGTGGGAGTCACCTCGCTGGCGTTATTCTCTGACGATCATGCTGCTGTTGCCACGCAACTGGGCAAGCAAGACTCTGAACCCCCAGTTCTGTGGGGCTTTCTGCTCGGGTGGGACCTCTCTTGTGTTGGTGGTTTCCACGGTGACCGTGGAGGGAATCAACGTGGGAGTCAGATATGAGTCTGATGCTTGATTGCTGCGGTCGTCAAAATCCAGAGCGCCACCGCCGCCACAAGTCGGGCTGATACTGATGTGTTGGCCCTGATTGTTGCTATGGAGACGCTGCTGCTTAGCGGCCCGACGACCCTGAGAACCATCTCTGGTCCTCTTCCCCCTGTTCTTCCTCCCCCTTTTCACCGCCGTTCTATTACGCAGATGAAGGTTCCTGAGAAGAAAAGTGCAGCACATTCAAGTCCTTTTTGGTGTGAACGGGCTTTTTTTGTCTTTGTCCAGAATAGTTACCTCTGAAGGAAAGTGTGTGGCTTGGAGCAGGCTGATGCCTCTGCCACATACTGCGCCGGTCCTTTTGACCCGTTCTGGACAGCGACTCTTTCCTGAAGCCGCTGCACACACATCAAAAGCTTCCTGATGAAACAGAGAGGTGGTTTTAAAGAGGTGACAGCGTATCCACCGCCATGCTCACCGGCGTTCCACCTTACAGCTAGTTACCACACACTCACCACGTAACCGGCCTTACCCTCTCACATTGAGCAGCCTCCTCGGTCTCCAGCTCTTGACCAGGACCCACTGGTCACATGTTAGGGACTCGGGATCTGCAGACCCCACCAGAGAGAGAGGTTGAACATGTTAGCATGATCCGGTGCACAGAATGAAGAATGAGTGAAGACTCACTGTTGTCCAAGAGCTGCTTTTTAAGTGGGGCCTTCTTCTTGGCTGTCTTCTGATAGAGAGTCTTACAAGCTGAACACAAGCCCTGTGAAGGCCTCACTTTCTTGTGCGAGACCCTGCTGTGTAGGAGAGACGGACCGGAGGCGACGCTGCTGCTGACGGAGTCACAGTCCTCGTCATTCGTCGCCTCAACAACCGGTACGTCTTCCTCCTCTGCGACACGCCTCGCCTCAGTCGACCTGTTGATGATGTCTATGATGTCGAGGTCCTTCCTCTCATCAGCATCAGTCTCCCTCAGTCGGGTCCTCGGTCTCTTAACCCTCCACCTGCGCTGAAAGACTTCTTCATTTGGACTGGGACTTCTCTGGGGACTCTTCTTGGAAGACTTTGGTTGTCTGGAGGAGCGTTTGGGAGACATGGGTTGGTTCCACGTCACAGAATACTCAAACAACCTATAACAGAGAGCGACTAGTAGATTATGGCGTGATCACAAAGCTGCATCTTATTTCACAATTCAAGTGAGAGCGGAGAACGTTTTAGAAAGTGGTCTTGTCGTCTTACCTGTAATATTCAACTTTTACAGTCGATGAATAAGTGAATGACTCCAAGGCCTCGGCCTCATACTCGTCATCCGTCAGCCTACAGAGACATCAAATCACTTTCAACAATCTAAACGGTGGAAGGAAAACAATCACAAAGGCAATTCTGTCTGCCTGTTCTGGCCTCATCTCAATTGTCGGATCGATTCCATTTATAAGCCTAATATCACAAGTTTGCCTGACTGGGCTTTATAATCTGTGCAGCCTTGTGTGCTACGTCACACAGGACCTGTGGACCGTTACAGACGCACTGCTCATCACATGACCGGCATCTCTCTCTGTTATTCTCCCCTGAACGCGTTAAACACTTTACTGTTCTTCTGCGACGCGTTAGCATCTCAGCTAGCTAACGCTACGTTGTCTCCCCCAAACAACCCAGCAGGTTTCCAGGGAGGACGTCAGCAGTTGTGACGTTGGCACTTACTGTTCCTCAAATCGTTCATAGTTTACGTGACTTGACATGTTACTAAACTATTTTACCGGCATCTAGCGCTACAGCGCGAAACAGCGAGGCGCTTCCGCAACGAGCTCGCGGGCTTCGTCTGTCGACCTGTTGAGCGCGAGGGCGACACACTTGAAGATGCGCGCGGTGGAGAACAAACCGGAAGTGGTGGTTGTTCTGTGGTGCTCGGGGGGCGCGGCGCACTCAGGCTTAGCGCGGCATTACCGCCACCTGCTGGCCGGACTGCGGAGCCGCAGCCTACACGCCCTCTTACGTAGCCTGTGTTTCAGGACTTAGAAAAGTGTGCACTGGATTCGGCCAATAGAGCGTGAACTGGCACTTTTTGTACCTATTGGCAATTTTATTTTGACACATGACCCCTGTAGAAAATAGGACAAAGTTATCTATAATGCAAGACAGAGATGTTGTTCTGGAAGTTTCCAAGTGATCAAAATACAGATCCTCCGACCGCTGTCTTGACATGTTTTGACCAACCGGATCAGGAATCTTGATTGGCGTAGGTGCTGTTTACTCCCTGACTTCTATTTAAAATGTTTTTTAGGAACTACATGTCTCAAGCAAGCCATATTTTGTGAAAAGGATGATTGTCTTAAACGGTGCAGTCGGCTACTCTTTTTAAATGTGTTTAACATTTTACAGATGGAAATAATATTGATTCCACATACAGAGACAAAGCTTCTCAATACATTTGAAAGGACATTCCTGTTTACTGCCAGAAGTAGTGAACAATGGAATTATTGCAGTGGACCCGCTGTGGGAAAATAAAAAAAGAGGTCCAAAGTTCACTAACCCTTTTTTTAAGAACAACTTTATTGTTCAACGTGTTCATCGTGTTCATTGTAGACCTACAGCCACATGGCCAAATACCCGTGGGTGTGAAAAGCCCCACTCTTTCCTCCACTGAACTCTTCCCCAGTCCCCCAGCTGCTGTGCCGCTTGTGTTTGGGTTCTTTCTTTTGAGCCCGAGCAATAAATCCCATTATACGGTGACCAGATCACTGAAAGCTACGTACTAATTGCCTCTGAGTACAAAGTCTTGAGGACTGTTATTGTCGCCGAGTTGAGAGCATTGAACACACATAACTACGCTGAATCACAGTGGAATGTCTCCCCAGATAAAGGTACCTAAAGGGGGAGGGGGGGGGGGGGGGGTTACACAAGCATTCAAAAAGAGGGGGGAGGCGGAAAGGGGCGTTTTCTTACATTGCCTAACATTCCGTCCCGTGTCGGTTTCAGTAGGTTGCAGACACCGAGGGAAGAGAACAATGTGGAAAGCAGCAGTGTCTGTGCTGCTGCTGCTGCTGAACATGGACATGCAGGTGGATGGCGCTGCAGGTGAGGCGGGGGGGTCTGTGGCAGGAGGCCCCGGGCCGGAGACGAAGCTGAAGGCAGCAGAGGCTGAAGCCGCCAACACGATCCCTGCAAGTGACACTGCTTCAGCGGGCTTCCTGGGCAACTTGTTGGTGGTTCCCATGGATGGCAGTCACTGGGTGGGTATAAAGGCAATTGCGGAAGAAATGGGTCGCCGTGGACACAAGGTTACCGTGGTGATTCCAGAGATCAGCGTACGGATGGGACCAGGGAAACACTACGAAACTGTGACTTTTCCTGTTCCTTATGACAAAGCACATCTGGACTTTGTCATGGCTGTACACAAGGACGTGCTGAGAAAATCAACACAGTCTTTCATCCAGAATATAAAGGCGAAATATTCTCAAATAATGAGAATTACAGGGTTCATCCACACCACGGCAGAGAGCCTACTCTTCAATGACAGTCTGATCTCACATCTGGCACAGCAGGTGAGTGCAAATACAGAGGTTTAACATGACATCACAAAGCATAATCAAATAAAACTCAATAGCCACGGAGACCATTGTGTGTAGAGTGTAGAGTTTGTGTCATTGTGTACAACAGCTGTAACTATTAACATTATGACAGAATAAGTATTTGCATTCTTTACTTATGTGAAAGTAAAAATATATAAAAACAGAAAACATGAAAAAAAAATTCAAAGTGTTAAAGGGCAGAAAGAAAGCCGCCCCTTGTTACTGACAAATTACAATATATGTCAGGAATCAGGAAACATTTATTACCAAAATATGCCAAACATACAAGGAATTTGTCATGGTACTTACTATCCACCGCTGAGACGAAGATGATGTGTATGTGTCATCAGCATGATTCTGCTCTTCTGTAGAATCTGCACAGGACTTGATTGAGCAGAAGGAAATGTGCTTTATTGGTGCATGCAGATGACGATTGACTCCTTTCCCTTGTGTATCGTTCTGCACCATTGTAGAACTTTGATGCCGTCCTCACAGACCCCATGATTCCCTCAGGCTCGTTAATAGCTCGGAAATTAGGTGAGCACTGCTACACTTGGATTACTTGGGCTCTTATATGTCTCCTCATTTTCTCATCAGTCATGCAAAATTGTTTTCAGGTCTCCCAACCATAAACTTACTGCGGGGAATCCCATGTTCCTTGGATATGAAGTCTGCAGGCTGCCCCTCTCCACCTTCTTATGTGCCCCGATTCCTCACCAAATACTCGCATGTAATGAACTTCAAGGAGAGAACCGTCAACACTTTGGTGAGCAGGTTCAGCTGGATGAGCATGAACAAGGGTGGCCGTGTTCTCAGACATACAAAACACAAGTACTTTTTATTTCAATTATTCTACAGAAATATCCTGGTAATTTTGAGATGTTTGCAGTGGGACGCCCTACTCCACATTCCACCATCGACCCCCCCATTGCATGCTGAATGCAATGCACTGCTGACATCCAATCACAACACTAGTCATGTTAAATGGAACCTTTGGCTTCTGAAGACCTTAGTGTCTGTCCTCCTACACTTTACCCTACAGTAACGTAACTTAGTGTAAGATTACGTTGTTGATCTTGGACGGCTTAAGGACACAAACGGACTATGTACATTTGTTTATTGCCCTGCGGTACCTCTGACCCACAGGTGGCTTTACTGGAGCCGCTGCTATGCCGACTGATGTACTGGTACTTTGATCAAATAGCCTATCGGTTCCTGGGAGAAGAGGTTGGTGTGGCTGAGGTTCTGTCAGAGTCTGCCATCTGGCTTCTGAGGTAACAAAGGTCCTATATTGATATTTAGGAGAATACATAATGACGAAGAGTGTTCTATGTTGAAGTGCTTACACACACACACACACACACACACACACACACACTTAAACACTAATAAAAAAGGAGGGATATAATTCACATTCTGTTGTTTAATTCCACTAAACCACATTGAAGCAAAACCCATCTTAAATTGAGATCCATATTGGATACTGTGTTTGAACAGGATGGACTTCACACTGGAGTTCCCCCGGCCCATCATGCCAAACGTGGTGCTAGTTGGCGGAATCAATTGCAACGTGAGAAATCCTCTGCCTGAGGTAATACTTTGTGTTTTTAATTACCAACTACAAGATGGCTTTTTTTATATCCTCCGTATTTGATCTGGCTTCTTTTAATGCAGAGAGATCCAGTAGATGTATAAAGAGACCCTGTGTGTGTGTAGGATCTGGAGTCCTGGCTGTCAGGGGAACATGGGTTTGTAGTGTTCACTCTGGGCACCATGGTGTCAGATCTGCCAGAGGAGATAACCTCTGTCTTACTAGAAGCCTTCCGGCAGATTCCACAGAAGGTACAGGAACACATATGAACAGATTTAAAACTCGATTTTAAATGAAACATCAATGTCAATGATGCCCTTTGGTAGGTAATATGGAGGTACACTGGAAAGGTTCCTGACAGGGTCCCGGAAAATGTGAAGTTTATGACCTGGGTGCCTCAGAATGACCTTTTAGGTTTGTAAATCCACTGCATCACATTCTAAAAAATGCAAAACCATTGATGTGAAGAGGAGACACATGCCGCAGCATCTGACATGTTTTTGTGCGTGGTGCAACAGCACATTCTGGAGCTCGGGCCTTCATCACGCACGCTGGCTCGCACGGTCTCTTTGAGGGTCTGTGTCATGCTGTCCCCATGCTGATGATGCCACTCGGGGGGGACCAGCCTGACAACGCGGAGAGGTTGGCAAGTAGAAACGCTGGACTGGTGCTGGATATTACGACCATCTCTACAGAAAGCCTTCTTCAGGGACTCAACGCGGTCATCAACGACACAAGGTCAGGGGGTCAGAAGGTCACTTATCTCACGAAGTTCCTTAGGTCTTTGTTGATGATGATCAAAGTAAAAACAGAATAATTGAAATCAGTCATTTAAAGTACTTTGCTTCAAATGTTGTATTCTTAAACTGTTGCTACCAATCTATTTGTATCCAGGTATAAAGAGAACATGAAGAAGCTGTCGGCTCTCCATAAAGACCGGCCAGTTGACCCACTCGACCTCTCGGTGTACTGGACAGAGCAGGTGATGCGGCACAAAGGGGCGAAGCATCTCAGATGGGCTGGACGGGGCCTCAACGTGCTCCAGTACTTCAGCCTGGATGTGATCGCACTGCTGGCTACTGTAGTGCTGGTTTTTGTAATACTGTTGGTAAAATGCTTGAAACTATTCATCAGGAAAGTGGGCAGGAAGAGGAAGCAGGAATGACCCGGTGCCACATTTTAACCTCCCATGGTCGTCGTGCAAATTTAAGTTGGTTGCGGTTTAGAGATGCAACAGGATGTACACAGAATAAGGGAAACAATGGGGGGAAATCACAGAAACATTTAATGAGCAGAAATACAGGATATTATTATACTCTGGGACGAGCATTAGTGACCCCCCTTCTTGGGTGGAAACAGGGCGTACTCGACCGCCAGAGCGACGGTAAAGGCTGCAAAGCCCCACTTGAAGCCTTTCAGCAGCACATCCGACAGAGTCACAGCGCGGGCGAAGCCTCCGGAGTATCTCCACGTCTCGTTGCTGCAGAGAGGAAGTCAGGAATAAGAATGACTTAAATATCAGCATGGTCTGGTGTAGATAGAACCACTGACCGGGCCCACGGATCCTTGAGGCCTCTGGCTGCCAGCCGCTGCTTTGTGAACTCCATCGGCGTTCCCTCCACCTTCCACTGCCGCCAGTCCGGCATGGACATCTTGTTGTGGCCGTGGTCACCTCCCATGCTGAAAACAGGATGACCTCCCTCATATTAGGATGACCTTTCAATCCAGGTGTCAACATAATTACCTCCGATGTTCAAGTGGAAATGAGTTTCTACTTTTGTTTTTGTTCAGGAATGAACATGTAACTTTCAAATGTATTTGAATGTAAAGGGTCAAAGCTGCAGTTCATTTCTGCTATGGAAATGTATTAATCTTATCATCCATAAACATCTAAAAAAACTTCATCGTGCATTTCAATCTTTGTTGTACAAGCAGGTGCATGAGACCTGTGAATGTGAGAATCGTATCATCTGAGGGCAGCAAAGTATTCTTCTATAATAAAAGTGTCACGTTTCATTCAACCGTTTCCCCCGTTGTTCGTTTTATTATCGTTAAACTATGGACCACAACACCGTTAACTAATCCAACACTGGCACAATTAAGCATATTGAGCTAGTTTTGTTAACGTTCTATGTGCTTTAATAATAAATATGCGTAGAAGCAAATTGCGCCATGCTGACGTTAGAGATGTTAAACAACGTGTTTAACGTTGTTAATCAACGTTAAACACGGAGGTTACGTCATCAATGGCTGGTTATCTGAATCCATTCAATGGTCATTGATTAGCTACGACGCACACATACATTAAATAGAGGACTTTTCGTAGATCTTAACTGATTAACTGAAGAAGTTAAACCGCTGTGGACCGAATGTAGGTTAAACTTAACGTTAGCTAACGTAACGTCACATTGTCTCGCTAGAAAGAATTACAGCATTTGACCGTAGACACGTTATTTACTTCTTCATTAGCGGTTAAGATCGTTTATTCGGCCACTCGACAACAGCTACAGAACATGCGATACAAATGTAAAACTGTTTCTAAAGGAAAAACTGTACCTGAGTGGCTCGTTCTGACCTCTGTTGTTGGCCTAAGGGTTTGCGACAGTTACCTTAATTTACGGCAACACTACGGCAACACTACGGCAAGCAGTGAGGACAAAATACCAGAGCGTCTCTATAATGTTGGAAACTGGTACAAATGTGCATGTATGAGTTGTTGTAATCGTATAATGTAATATATGTCGCTTGTATATTTGTGAAAGGTAACCTGCTGGTAGATTATTTTAATAGTTCAAAGATAATTATTAAAAACACGTTTTTTATCTAGATTTGTCATTTAAAACAATGTAATCTTTACTTAAAAATGCTATAGAAAAGGAGAAAATCACACATTTACATATTAAAGTAACAATGTTCATCAAAACATTTTCTACACAACAAATCTTTCTAAACCAACAGAAAGTGACACGATCAGGTAACTGCAAAAAAAGGGCAGCTTTTCTAATTTAATCAGCTTAGGAGCAAAGTCCAGGTCAAAAAGTAAGGGTCATGTTGCTGTCAACATTGTAGCTCCTGCATTTGAAAAAGAGGTACTAAATCAGTGAAATTTAGAAAAGAAAAGTGTTACCTTCATTTATTTCGCTTGTTTTTCTCTTTTGTGTCCATTTAACACGTCAAACACACCATACCAATTTACAAATGCATGGGAAAAAATTCTACATACAATTCAACAGCTCATTACACAATTAATTCATAAAACTAATCAGACATACTTGTTGCTAATAATTACGTCCAATTATGTACATGATCTGCAATAATACGTCACACAGTCTTATTAACAGGCCGCCGTGGTGCCTTGTTTCTTTGAAAGCGCTAGTTGGCCAAGTGTGCGTGTGTGTTTATACACCGGCCTCAGAACAGAGTCTAGAGTTTGCTTTTTGGGTTGAGCAGGTCATTCAGAGCGTCCAGGTTCTCCCCCTCTGGAGCCTCTGGCCATGCGCTGTGGTCTGGAAAAGATGAGAAAACACTGGAGAGTTCAGTACACTAAATGTACGCTGTGTAGTTTATACTGTGTAGAACGCAGACACCAAAGTGTGCATGCTTTGACTAGACAAACGTACTGGGTATCTCCCACATGGAGTGGTACAGACTCTGTCCTGCATCCACCCTCAGGGTGGCGCCGGAGATGTAGGAGGCGGCAGGAGAGAGCAGGAAACACACTGCTGATGAGATCTGAACATCAAATCACAATTATTGTTTTGGACTAAAGAAATCGCTGCATTGTGCAACAAGGCCAGACACACAGCACATGTTCTGTATCTATTGCCCTCAACCATCATGTGTGAACCGTTAACATGACCATTTTAATGCAGCCTGACTCATTTTTGCAAAGTGGGGAAAATATCTCACATCTTTTGATATGCAACTTTGTCGTATAAATGTTTTTTTTGGAATATCACAGTTCAGATTGACCTCCCGCAAATATCAGACAATATATTAGACAATTAAACGGATGTTTCTCCGTTAACTTTCACTAATGAAAGCCGGATCAGCACGATCGGGGATCAAGCACTTCAATACATCATTCATAACCAACTGGTATTTTGAAAATTGTTCCGCCTACGTATTACTCCCAAGGACACTGCAATGCATGAACGAAGCTCCTCTGACTTTCACAGCCTCCTCTGTGGGCGTTGTGGCTTCCTAGTTACACACCTCCTCAGGTACTCCCAGCCTCTTAGCGGGGCTGAACGGAACAGACATCTTGAAGAGGTTTGGTCCGAGGTCCTTGTAGTTCTCCATTGCGGTCTTGGAAAAGATCGTTCCCTGCAACAGGACAAACGCACGGATTGGACATGACTGCATAAGTAAAAAGACCGTCCCTCCCGTGTACCAGAGGTGTCAAGTAACGAAGTACAAATACTGGGTATCTATACTTTACTGGAGTATTTATTTTTCACACAACTTTTTACTTACTCCTTATTTTCACGCAAATATCTGCACTTTGTACTCGTCACATTTTAAAAACAGCCTTGTTACTTTATCGTTCAAAAAACCAGTACTTTTATACTTTTACTTAAAAGTATCAACTCAAGGGTAAAAGCTTGAGTTGATACTCAACTTCTGCAGAAGTCTTTTTAACCCCTCGTATCTATACTTCTGCTTGAGTAATGAATGAATTCTGATGCCGTTGCCTTGTAGCGCGGCGGCTCCCGACCCGTACTCACAGGTGCAACGGAGTTCACCCGGACCCCCGCGGCGGCCCACTCGATGGCCAGACTCTTGGTCAAGTTGTCCACGGCTGCCCTCGCTGCCCCGGTGTGGCTGTAAGGGAAAAGGAGACGTGGAGCGTTTCTACGTTGGTGTGTCGCGGAGTCGGCGGGCGGTGCTGCTTACGCCATGCCGGGGAAGCCCTTCCACATGTCAGCGATGATGTTGACGATCACGCCTCCTCGCCGTTTCATCCATGCGGAGTAGACTGTGAGGACGGAGCAGCAGCACGGTCACACACACAGCTTTTATAAACACACACACAGTCAGCTGTCTGCGTCTCACCCTCTTGGCAGCAGTGGAACGTTCCGGTCAGGTTGGTGTCTATCACAGCTTTCCAGCCTTTGGAGGACATGTTTTCCGCCGGGCTGCTGAACTGACCTCCTCCGTTGTTCACCAGAAAGTCGATCCTCCCGTACCGCTTCAGCACGCACGACACGAGCTCCTTCACCTGCGGCGGGGGGAACAAAAGCAGCCGGTGAGGTCCTGACGACATCAGCATGGGGTCCTCACAGAGGCGGGAGGGGCGCGCGGCTCTACCTCGTCCTGGTTCCGGATGTTACACGTGAGAGCGGTGACACTCGCCGAGCTGGAGGCCGGGATGGTTTGACTCATCTCCTGAGCTGCAGCCTCCAACCTCTCTGCCTTTCTGCTGGAGATCACAACGTTGCAACCTGGGGACGAGGACGTTGGCCAATAAAAGTCTGTTCACTTGGAGATGCAACATGTGTGATCATCGTTTTGCTCGAATGAAGGTGGTCCAGTGAATGACATTGAGAGGAAACCTTTCGGACTCTTGACCTTTTTGTTGCCGTGTCAGACCAACACATTATGATTCTGTATTTATTCAGTTACTGATTTCCCTGTTGCACCACGTTATGTGACCCAGGACATTTCTGCCATATCACAAGACAGTGTAGATCACATCTGTATTAAACACACAGCAGCCAGCGGTGAACAAACACAGTCTGCTCGTGTCTTCTTGTATCTGTGTCAAAGTTCACTCGGCTCTCGCTGTCGTTCGCTTCAAACTGTCTCCCAACGTGTCTCCCAACGTGTCTCCTGTCCCTGAACGCCGCGTCACTCACCGAGCTCCAGCAGCTCTGCAGAGATGGCTTTACCGATCCCGGTGCCGCCGCCCGTGACTATCGCCACTTTGTGCTTGAAGAGCCCCGGTCTGAAGACACTGGACGCCGCCATACTTGTTTGTCAGCCCGACCGAGGAGAAGAGGGAGCGCGCGTCGCAGCGCCTCCTGCTGGACATCAGGCGGGACGACGTCGCGAGTGTTTCAATGCTGCCGTCTTCAGGAACGCGCCCTTAACTCGGTTTATTGGAACGCAGCTGCAGATGTTCACGTCTTTCATTTCTCCTGAACTTTTTTGATTAATTAGTCATTTCCACCACAAGTCACACTTTCGTTTCATGCAGTATATATATATAGTTTTCCAACAAGGTATTCAGGGATTTAAATGTATTTTTCTTATCAATTGTATGTGGAAGGTTATTTTGAAAATCCTTTTTAATTGTAGGCGTTTTAATTCAAAAGGTTTACAAGTTGTCTTTCTGCAATAACTTTTAATCTAATTTTATCTAAGTTTATTCACACCTGTGCTGATAAAAAAAAAATCTAAGTGACCATGATGACCACGTACACCAACAATACAACATTTTCATCTAATATTTCTCTTCAGACTCTACCTCGACTAAAGACTAACAAATTGTAGCACTTAAATTGTACTTGTAACGTCACTCATCTATAGCAAATTGGCTTATTTGAGGAAATTGCACTTTCTTGTTTCTTGTTCTCCTGAGTTTGTACCCTATGGTTGAATGCACTTATTGTACGTCGCTTTGGATAAAAGCGTCCGCTAAATGACATGTAATGTAATATTTGGATCTAACACTTTTGTATGGTTTCTTTTTGATTCAGTGTTTACGGAGTGCAATCCCAGCTGCACTTGAGGGACACTGAAGCTTTGCACCACAGGTCAGGTATTACACATGTTGAATGCAGCCGTTGCTAAATTAGCATATTACATCTGTTCTGATTACGTCGAAAATATTTGCAGCAAGTCTCAGAAAACTTTAATATCAGCGCGGGTATCATTTGACTATGACTAGCTAACTTCTCGCTGCCTTGGTGACTAATATTTATATGAATCACTAAGTATACACACACACACACACACACACAAACTCTGGGCAAAGCAGTGGCTTGAAAAAGGAAAACCGAGGTTCCTTAAACCAAAAATAATGGCACAAGCCAAATGCTGCTAAAATTTGCAAGATGCTGCTAAATTTGCTTCCCTTTCTTTTTGAAAATAAAAACAGCTACGGGGCTAATCAATAAAAAAGGTTTAACCGCTTTGAATTGCACTTTATTAGCACCCTGAACTCTCACCACGCATCTATACTTAGCGCCCATAAGTTTGGATTTCCCTGCTACAATTATGAAAAAAACATACAAAAGACAAAGAATTCCGCTCCAGATTTATTTGTAGATGTTGTGGCCATGTCCAGGTCGGTTAAATTATAGAAAAAGTCCCAAATCCACCGGTGACCATTTCACTGGTTTACTGGTCCTTCAACTCCTTCAGCCTCCTGATCGCAGACTTGACGGTGACAGCGGAAGTTGTGCTGGAAAAGACAAAAAAATAAAAAATACTTTTTTTTTTTTAGGTTAATCTTTCCATTATTCATAAAACCTAAATCTCCTTTAGAAACATTTGTAAAATCCATGAATGAAAATAGCTGTCCAAATTCAAGTAGCCCCCCATACTTCATTTGACAGCACTTGAGTCCCTTTGTGGATCACTGAAAGTGTACAATGCAAAAATATGAGTGGTGTCATAGTTTGGCAAAGCCAGCCGATCGTTCTTAAATACTTTTGTTCGGCACAGCCAATATTTTTCACTTTTAGATTAATTAGGGTAATTAGAAATTTAAGGGGAGAAAAACAATATAGGTGATAAGCGCCATTATATGTATAATTCACCGATCTATAGCAAGTTGTATATCAGCTTATTTAATGAAATTGCACTTTGTTCTTTTAAGTTTGTATCCTTATGGTTGAAATGATGATGATAAAAGTATCAGCTAAATGACATGTAATGTACGGTGTGTTGAACAATGCTATGATTCGGCACTCAAACGGTCTCCATTGAAATGCCCAATCACAGCTATTGTCTATTGCTATCCAATCAATATTGCTCAACTGATTTACTGCACAAACAAGCAAACCATGTATAGATAACATGTATATACACCACAGATCAGCATCAGAGCTTTACTGTTAAAGAATAAAAGCCACATTGAATCTCATGTTGTGTAGAACTACACAATGCTGGTGGCCAAATGGGACAGTTGTTGGTGTAACCCGTGGGCTTGGTCCAAGAAGACGGCCTCCATATAAAGTCATTTAACAGGTAGGAAAGCCTCTGTGGCAGTAACCTCCGTCTGGGTGGACACATGCTGTCAGATTACTGCTTGGTGATAGAAATGCAGCAAAGCAAAAAAAGTAGCCTACTTGTAAGTCCAGGCGCCTCCGGCCACAGTCTTCCTGCAGGAACCACAGTGCCAGATACCTACAGCCCTCCTCTTCATCTTTGTCTGTAAACACAGATTCAACATTAATACAGATACAAAAAAAAAACACATATTGCATTTGTTTCCCCGACACAACAGCAAAACTCTGGCATCCCTGGTATAAAGTACTCAACCAGATGAGGCACACTGAATGACTTGGTGTTTAGTGCTTACCTTGCCACAGAAAGAGCAGGTGTATTTAGCGTGCTGGGAGATTTCAATTTTCTTCACCATCTTCCTCAGCGACGCGCCATAACGCGTGCCATATTTACCAACGATCCCCACCTTCTTGGTACGCTTGGCCTGTGAACACAAACCCACAATAAAAAGGTCAGAGGCTTTAAAGCAGGTGTAGAATGAGTTAAGACGTATGATGAACGGGTTGAAAACAACTGACGCGCCCGCCACTAAACGAGCAGTAAGTTAACAATGTTGACGCCAGTGACACCGGGAGCGCTAAAAGTTGTGTCATTTAACATGTTATAACCCCGTGCAGACAGTCGGGTTGTCGGGAAATAAATTGCAAACCAAATGTTTCCCTTTTCAGATCAACATTTGACTTCATTTAACTAGATAGTCAATTGAACCCGGCTGGAAGAGATTCTGTCGCCGGCGGTTAACCAGCTAACGTTAGCATCCATTAGCCTCCTCACATCAAGCTAGCCGCCGGGCGTTAGCCAACTTTACTTCAAGTCAAACCAGTCGGGGTTTAAGGCGCAAAACTATAATGCAACTTGAAAGGAGTCATTTTATTTGACCTACAACCACTAGTCCTCAATTGACGGAATATTGGATTTCGCGGCCGACAGCGAGCTATTAGAACCAGCCGCTGAAGACTCGGTGTCACTGGGAAACTTGTAGCAATGGCGTACGCCATTTCTATCTCACTGCGGCATGAAAACATCGTTTTAATCATAGAAACGACCAACAAATAATACAAATAACGGTCAGGCGTGGCAGGTATCGACATCACAGGGACGCCAAATGTGTGATTCCGACAGTTAGGGTACAGGAATTGTTAGATTGACACGGATTTTGAAAGGGAGGTTAGGGGCTCACCATCGTTTCAGTGGAGACGGAGGTCCAAAGAGGGATTGCTCAGGGCGCATGCGCGATTTACGCTGTCGTTTACGCTGCATTGTGGGACTTTGAGTTGTTGCAGTTTTGGTCGTAGTACATACTCGTAACATTACTCTTGTGAATATTATCAAACACTAGTGACTATGGCAGAGTAGTTGTATTGATTTAGAATTTTTTAACAAAACGTACGGAATAAAAAGGAAGGAAACGTTTGTAACTACGGACGCCACAGTCGATGCGCGCATGCGTAGTCATGTGGCAGAAACAGCATCCTTGTTGCGGAGTTAAAATGTTTGTCCACTTAGCCTGTCACAATGGGGGCTTTGTTGTTTGTAAAGATATAGTTTAATACACATACTCGTTCTTGGCAGCTACGTTAGTTGATATGCTATGAAGCTAACACGGAAACAGGTTCTTGCGAAGGCTAAGGCCTCCGACTTAGAGAGCGTGAAGAAACTGAACTGCTGGTGAGTGATTCTATTTCAGCTTACCAGTTAGCAGTTACCAGACATTTCTGGTGGTGTTTGGTTTAACGTGACATGCTGATGGTCCTGACCGACAGGCAGAGCTTGTCACGCGTACCTTGCCTTTGTGATAACGTTACATGCATTTTTCTGCAGGGGATGCAACCTGGCTGATGTGAGTAGTCAGCTAATGGAGATCATTATTTGGTTCAAATTGACTTGTTTATTAAGTAAATTAAGTTTGAACGCATGTAGTTATGCACCCTTTGTAATAATACAAGTGTCCCTCTAAACTTTCCAGATTTCTATCTTCTCCCAAATGGCCAACATTGAGGTGCTGACCCTTAGGTTGGTCTCTTCGTATTGGCCGTGTCTCTGACACATTCACATATGACCCCATCATTTTGGCTGTGGCGTTATCCCATTTCTTTCTCCGTAGTGTCAACAGCATCTCATCTCTCTCTCCTCTGGCCGGCTGTCTGTCCCTATGCGAGCTCTACCTAAGGAGGAACAAGATCCCCTCCCTCTCTGAGCTCTCATATCTGCGTCCATTGACGCGTCTCAGGGTTCTCTGGCTGGCTGAGAACCCGTGTTGCGGAACCGACTGCAACCAGTATCGCCTCACCGTGCTGCGCTGCCTGCCTCGCCTCCAGAAGCTCGACAACCAAGGTGATCGCGTGGAGTGCGCATGACTGAGTGATAAATTATTTGCACCAAGACTTGGGGGAAAGCCGAACTCTATATACTGTAGCTGTGGTGCGACTCGAGACATCATATCTGTGATGGGGTTGGAAATGATTGTAATAGTTTTGTACTGTCTGTTTACAGCAGTGACAGAGGATGAGCTTGCTCTCGCTCTCATGGAGGGCAAAGCGGTCACCACCCCCCCAGGCAGCGTCCAAAACCAGCTCTCCTCCAACGGACTGGCAGATGCAGAGATGGAGAACGATCCTCTTAACTACAACATGGAGGAGACCAAGTAAGCATGCAGGTGGAGCATGTATTGGCTCAACAGGAATCCCTCCTGGTAATAACATTAACAAAACGTTTCTATCGGAATTTGTTTTCAGCAAAATCAGAGAAGAGTTGGGCATGAAACTCCTCTCCAGAGACAAGTTTCCCTCTCTTTCTTCACCAGCAACTAGAGAAAACAAAGCAACATTGAAGAAGGTATCCTCGTATATCTGAACTGTGCTTCCATGAACAAAAAACAAAAGAATACAACTTAAATGTGAAATATTTCTTATTTTATTCATCTCCGATAATAAATGAACACGGAAACTGTATTTGCAGACACACACTGTTGACGCCGTTTTGCTGCTGCTGAAGGACTTGGATGAAGAGGAGCTTCACATCGTACACACGGCCACTCAGAACCGACTGCAGACTTACACGCTGGACCAAGTGCTGACAGACTCACGTCAGACACAGAAAGCTGTCGACGTCCAACACTGAAGCATTTCATTGCATGCGCTCCAAACGTCTCCCGTGACTTTGCAACTGCAGCACGCATGTGACGTAGCTTCACCGACCGCTCTCTCTCTGTTACACCGTTTCCACATGTGGAGGAGAGCTGAACAAATTCTCCAGCTGTTCTTTTTTTTACATTAGCAGCACACCTACCTGCCTTGTACAAATAAAAATGTACCCTTTGCCTAATGTAAATCTATTTATGTAAGTAAAGAGATGAAATTGCATTAACTAATTTACTCCCAAGTGTTTTGATTCCACAGGGGTTTATTTAATATATGCATACTGTACATCAAAAGACAAAATGCAAATGTCACAGAGCACTAGTGGGGGATTTCTGACAGGTGAAAACATTTGACCACTAGTTATAGTTCAAACCATTTATTCAAAATTGTGCGGTGCCTGTCTTCATCTTCAGAGGTCACCGGCCGTTAAGAGCAGTGACCGATTCAACCAGTCGCCTCAGCTGGCTGTTAGTGGACCAAGTGCGAGCAGTACAAGTCTCAGTTGCCCGCTTCGTTCTCCAGGAAGTCCATCAAAGTGCTTGCATCCACAGCAACGACCAAGTACTCCACTCCGTCCGCACCCTGGGGAATCATGGGAATAACCGTTAAGCGACCAACCAGTGGAGTCCGCGGGGCGTTGCCACAGAATGACGGTCCAAGTGCAGTGAAAGGAAACAGGACTCCACCTTCCGGGTCCTGATCAGTTTGTGGTCTCTGAACTCAGTCAGCTGAGTCCTCAGTGTGAGGTCAGAGTTCACCAAGAACGCCTCTCGACATCGCTGGTAGAAATCTTGGAATGACAATCCTGCACAAAAGAGAAACTGTTACAATCACAAAGCATAAAGATACACATCGTTAGGAAAAGACAACCGCATTCTGAACGGTTACGTTGTACCTGTGTATGAAGGGTTATCTTTGTTTTCCAGCTGAAATTTAACCAACAGTTGGAAAATTCCTCTGAAAAGATACACAGAGCCATGAAGCACTTAAGTAATGCATGAATGCACGACGGATACTCGCATCGAGGTGTGCGTGGTACCTTGCGTTGGAAGTCAAGCTGCGTAGCACGTGAGTAAGGGAGGACAGAGCGAGCGCGCCGGTCTGCTGCACCAGCAGAGAGTTTTCGTAAGACGTTTCCTCCGTGTAGTGCTGGAAAGTCACGCACTCCCACCACAACCAGTTAAACTGGCTCTGCTTAAACTGGTCCCACACTGGCCACAGAGCGGTACCATTCAGCTACAAGAACATCTTTCAACACAATCAACGTGGCAGTGCAGTCACACACACACCAACTCACCCATCGGAGCGTTAATGTGGTCTAACGACGCCACCAAGTGCAGGTTGGGCAGCGACGCCAGCTGCCCCAGTGCACTCTGGGTCTTCTCTGCTCGCAGCATTGGTCCGTCGATGTTGTAGATCAGCAGGTACACGTGGAGATCCGGGCCTGTGAGGACATTCTTCAATTGTAAAAAGGAAGCACTGAAACACAAGCTTAAGGCAGAGACCCTTGACGGACACACTCACGGTCTTTAAAGGTCTCAGCGATGTACTGGATCTGGTCTGAGGGGGTCCGGAAACTTCCCTGATGCTCTAGAACCTCACATGTCAGGGCATTTAAAATCTGCAATGAAAGCAAAAACAAAAGAGCTTTCAAACCACATGGCCAGATAGAAAAGACCAAAACCAACCAATGGCTTCATGACTCCCCATGTTTGGAGTCATGAATGTCATTCACAATAGTTCATTTCTTCAAACAGCTGGACACCCGTTTCTGGTGAATTATGTCCAACTATCGCTCAATACACATTTGATGTTTTCCGGAGTATTTTTTCTCTGCACTAAAATGTTTGGGATTGTCTCAAACTTTACTTTGGCCCCTGGGTACATCGTGGTAAAAGGACCTGTCCGTTAGAGCAGTGGATCTCAACTGGTCTGGCTCCGGGACCCACCATCACCCCTTAATGACAAGCCGCGACCCAAATCAAGGAACATTCTCAACGTCCCAAATGTATTTAATGAAAATATGGTGCAGTTTGAACCTGAGACAGAATACGTATGACAACACAAACACAAGTTTAAGGAAAAAACAAAACAGCCAGCTGTTAATTCTACTTCTTATTTTCCCAGGCAAAGGCCCGCGGGCCTAAAGCAACAGGACTCACTCACTGTTAGTAACAGTATTCAGCCAACAATGGAGTTCGAAAGCAGAGAATAATAAGAAAAGTTTGGACACACACACACACACCGTTCCTCTCAGTTACATTTCTGATGTGATTTTTCTGTGTGTACTGACTGATTTAAGCGTGATGGAAGGGAAGAATCCGTTGACCACCAGGTGGATTTCCTGAGCCAAGTGAGACAGACGGAAGTCCTCCAGCAGAGACTTTTTGCTTCCCAAACCGTAGACCAGCACACTGAATCCCAACCTACACAAGCAAACACAGGGACACGGTGTTTTGTGCTGTATCTCAACACTACCAAAAAGCATAAAGAAGGCCCAATCCACACTCACTGTAACTGTAACATCCACTTGCTGAAGTGCTTTTGGTGTTTGCTGTGGAGCTGCTGGATCTCTTCGGAGCAGCAGGACGGTTTTCCCTCTAGAAGCTGCACCAAAGTCTCCTGCAAACAGAAACAGAGGATGAACTTCAATGAGAAGGCAGCCCGGCTCCTTGACTGTATTTAGACCACCGGCGCTCACATACTAACCCTGTCGAGTTTAGGGGTGTGTAAACGTGCCAGTGTGCGGTCTGAGGTTAAGACCTTCGAACTGCCGTGGGCTTCAAAATACTCCTCAACCATACCAGGCTGATTGAGGGCTTCAGATGTGGACTTCTTGGCAGGAGTCTTGTAGAGCGCGGCAGATGAACCTTTACGGGGTGTTTTCAGGGTCTTCAAGTTCTCCTGGTTTTCCTTCTTTTCTTTCGTCTCATCCTCCTCCTCCTCCTCCTCCTCCTCCCCCCCAGAGTCGGAGGGCGACAGCTCACTATCGCTGTCTGACCGTAAGCTGGGAGCTGAGAGCATCAAACAGCTTAGCAACAGTCTAACTACCCACCTACTAACTTCTGCAAGGCCTCCCTCGTCACACTCACTTGTCATTCTCTTCCTCAGCCTGTGGGGTGTCGTGGAGACGAACTGAACCTTCCTGCTCTGTCAGTCACAAAAAAAAGCAGAGGTAACGGTGAGAAAACGGCCTCTCTGAGCAGCCAGGCCTCCTACGAAATAGCTTATGAACTCAAAAAAAGGCTGCTGGTTCCTACTTGTTGTTTATACGAGAGACAAAGAAATCCCTTCTAGTCTCACCTTCTGTGGCGTCCTGCTTCCACCTTTGAGGTCTAGTCCGAGAGACACAGAATACAGATGTTCTTTGCAAATTGACACAACAAAAAAATAAATAAGGGAAGTGTGCTTGAACTCACTGCGGCCCCTCCGGGTTGGAGTCGAGGGTTCAATGCCGGAGGCCGTGCTGCAGGTCACACCTTTCCCAGGAGTCCGTGCCAATTCGCTCGCTAACATAAAACACACAGTGTGAAACATGCTGACAACTTAGTAATCATGCGTGTGACACGTGGTGTAACAGAAGAGCACGAAGGCTCTCACCAGTCAGGGCCATGCCGTGTCCACGTTTGGCTTTTTTGAAGGTAAAAATGGAGGAACCCGCCACTCTGTATATGCCATCTTCATCTTCTGCAAAACAAAAGAGAACAACGGAACCACTTTAGTGTATTACAACGTGGCGGGCGGACGGGGCGCTGGGGACAAAGAAAACAGTAAAGGAAGAACCTGCTAAGACAGTTTTGTAGAAATTGGAGATGGTTTACTGTCCACAGCAGGTATCCAGGGGCATGCAGGCGTCTTACTCACCTTCTGCATTGCCTGCTCCTAGAGCTTGGACATAGTCCTGCTCATCGAGGACTTCATCTTCGGCCCCATCGTGTCCTGCGTCCTCTTTGGCTCGTCGTCCTGCTGGACTCTTGAAGGTTACCATCTTCTGAACAGACCCACTGTTGCTCTGCACACCTGTCAGTTATACACAAGATAGAGAGGAGAGACAGATGAGACGGAGCAGATCGATAATCTGCCGATAACCCCCAAACATCAGTACAGCAGAGTGACCGGGCTGAGCTCATACCCTCCTGTTTATCCACGATGTGCTGCAGAGCGTCTCCATCACCGATGAACTTCACCTCCAACACGCTCATGATGACCACAGGGAGCTACAGCACGCGATGTGCCGGCGGCCCCCGGCAGCTAAAAGCGACCCGCCCTGTTCGTCCAACTCATCACGATAACGCGACGTCAGCCGCCGCGCACTGGACGCTGACCCGAAGGACTACAACTTACCAGACCGGGAGTCCGTGTCGCACGAGGGAAGTGCAAACAAACACGTTTATGAGCTGAACGCAACGCTGCGCGTTGTGACAACTTCCCGCGCCATTCGCCTGAAGTTTTTAAACCACGTGTCAAGTGAAAGGTCATACGGCGGCCAATCAGAACGTAAGCTACAACACAACCACATTTCCCAGAATGCACTTAACACGACCTGCCCGCTTGAGGCTGACTGGAATCGAATAGTCAACAAAAACGATTCTTTTCCTGACCACTTGTCCTCTGTGGAAAACATCACGGGCCCAAGGAGCGATGGTTAGGAGAATTCATGAGAAGTTATAAAAAGACAACCGCGGTGTTCAGGGAAACGTCCCTTAAGAGACGTAGTTTTGATGCGACGGGAGACGCGTGGTAGTGACGTCAGTCTGCAGCGGTGACATTTAAATATTGACGCCGCAACGATTTTTTGGACCGAAGATCTCCTTTCATTTCGTCAACGAATGTCCGGTGGTTCCTGTGCTAAATGAGATAAATAAGGAAGCATTGAAGCTACTTCCTTAGCATTTGGAGAATGTGAAAGGCTCTTGTGACGGAGGCAACTTACACTTCTACTTCTGGGTCGTCTCACTCTATTTTATTTAGAAACGTGCATGACTAAATAAGTAGTACTAACATTATAGTAATTGTATTTAGTCAGATAAACAACCACTATTATCCAAGAGATGCGATGGTAGTCGAAGTACAACTACCCCTAGTAGTTAGTTAGGTAAATTAATTAATACTGCTTATGCAGTAAGACGTGTAGTGACCATCGCCTGTTTTGCAGTACACTGTCTGAACTAAGTGTCAGCCTTTTACAGTAATTACTTTTGGAGACGGGACAAAACTTGTGCAAAAAAACTAAATAATGGATATTCAAAAATAAAGGAACACCCCTAAAAGCGGAGGGTTAACTCTGGACTGATCTCTGGTGGGGACGAGTCCGCCTACAGGTGGAGTCTGACCATCTGGTGTCCTGGTGCAGTCAGAACAACCTGGAGCTCAACGCTCTGAAGACAGTGGAGATGGTTGTGGATTTCCGGCGGAACAGAGCCCCACCCTCCCCCATCACCCTGTGTGACTCCCCCGTCACTATTGTGGATTCCTTCCGTTTCCTGGGCTCCATCATCACCCAGGACCTCAAGTGGGAGCTGAACATCAGCTCCATCACCAAGAAGGCTCAGCAGAGGTTGTTCTTCCTGAGGCAGCTGAAGAAACTCAACCTGCCAAAGACGATGATGGTCCACTTCTACACGGCCATCATGGAGTCCATCCTCTGCTCCTCCATCACCGTCTGGTACGCTGCAGCCACAGCCAAGGACAAGGGCAGGCTGCAGCGTGTCCTCCGCTCTGCAGAGAGGGTGATCGGCTGCAATCTGCCGTCCCTGCAGGACTTGTTCGCTTCCAGGTCTCTGAAGCAGCTAAAAAGATGGTAGCCGACCCTGTCCCACCCCGGACAAAACCTGTTTGTGCCCCTTCCATCTGGCAGGAGGCTGAGGTCCATCAGGACTACGACCTCCCGCCACACCAACAGTTTCTTCCCGTCGGCAGTCGGGCTCATCAACAGAGCCGGTCCCCCACTGACTGACTAGAACACTCCACCGGTCACTCCCCCTCATACTGCACATGTCACTTTAACACTCGTTACTTTGTCACCACTCGTCACTTTGTCACTTGTTCGATAGTTCACTTTATTTTTAATATTTTACATTTTTTACTTTTAACTTTATTCTTATTTTATACTAACCCATAGCCTTATTCTACTAACCCATTGCATTAGCATTTCATTTCATTTTATTACTTGTGCATTGCTGTCTTGTTGTCTATTTTTCCTTGTATGTTTGACATATTTTGGCAATAAATGTTTCCTGATTCCTGATTAAAACCGAACCAATCCAGTGTCCATTGTTGATAGAAAAGAGCCATAAACCACATTTTACCTTCTTTTTGTGTTTATTCTTTCAGCCTGAAGTGAGTACTCACAAACCAGCAGCGGCAAACTGGCCTTAATTGCTGCTGTCTTGGTCATTCTGACTCCTTTCAAAAACACAGGTAGGTTTCTGATCAAATGATGGGTGGAAACATAGTCTAAGAACGTTTTGTTATTCAAACTCATTTGGAGAATAGGTCTACAAAAGCACTATGTGTTACTAAAGCAGTGGTTTTGGAATCCTTGTATACACTGAATACACTTCAGGTGAAAAGAGTTGCTGCAAGAATTCCATCACCTAGCGTTCATTGAGCTAGCTGGTTCACCAGCCGCGTGTTGGTGTCCACTTCCCCAGCAGACGGCCCTCAGAGTGCACAAAGTACACGGGATGCATCGCTGCAGTTGCACAAGACTGTAAAATAAACAGAGAGCAAGTCAAACAACATTCAAGGGACGACAAAGCTGACACAACATTCACCGTGGCTCCATATTGAGCTGCACTAACGTGGTAGGGGATAAGCTGCAGCAGAGAGCCCAGGGGGTATTTGCTGTAGTCCAGCGGACCAGAGATGGGCTCCAATCTACCATGCTCCTGGGTCATCGATAACAGCCTGAGGGGAAATGTATGTTAGCAGAACCGTAGTCACACTTGAGTTAAGTATTAAAGTTGGGAGACAAGAGTGGAAAACCATACTTTAGGTCTGGGTGTCCCTCAACCACAGCATATCCAGTGGGAAGTTTTCCGGCTCCATCTAGACTAATTCATTCATAATAAAGCATTCGATCAGCTTCACACAGCGAGCCGTTAAACGTCCATTCTGCAACTGCCAAACGGGGCAAACACTATTGATGAAGGTACCTGAGTCCAGTCCATCCACAGTCAATCAGGAGCTGGTTCCTGTGAGGACAGTGTCCGATGACTCTCGTCAAAACCCTCACGGCCACATCCTTCAGACTACACGAGCCAATGACAGACTGCTGCACGTCTGAAAGACAGCCGTGGCATAAAACACCCACATTCATCTGCTGAGAATACAAACCAACTGGTGCACTTATACAACTACGGCTACACACACACACACACACACACACACCATAGAAGCCATAGTTCCCAGGATGCACCTCGCTGAGCTGCGCCATGTCTTTGACTGGGTGGCTGCAGGACGGCGTGGAGCCGATGCTGGACTTGCAGGTGATGCCGGCAGCCTTCAGTCTGCCAGAGAGCAAATCCATATTGAATGATTCCACCAAGAGCATTTTGTTGGGACACAAATTGATTACGCGAGTAGCTGCGCTGACGTCTTATTGTGATGATTGCCAATGAGGTCATGTCATTTTACATTTAAATGTTAAGCTATTTGGGGGCAGTGCAAGACCACATAGAAGTTCTTTCTTATTACCTGGACTTCCTTCCTCTTTCTTCTACAATCATTAAACAACCCACAACAGAAAAGTGGGTACACTTCTATGTGTCATTCAAATGTAAACCAAATGATATTAATAAAAAATATGTATGTGAGACAAAGGTTCTTGTTTTTTAATCATTCTGTTTGGCAGGTGTAATATGATCCAATTTATCCTCTACCTGCATTTCTTTTGAAGTGCCATGGCCTTCATTCTTTTTACATACTTTTTCATAAACTGCAAGGTCAAATCTGTGGTTTCCTTTGCGACAGCCTGTATTTGCTCCACTCCTCTGCAGTTGTAGGTGTTCCCACAGTGAGCGTACACTCCCGTGAGCTCCACGCCCGCCGCCCCGCCGATGGCCAGAGCCAATCTCAGCGCCTCGGGTTGTGAGTGCAGGACACCGGCTACGGCAAAGAACCAACCGGAGGTCAACCATCACTAGACTTACAGCAGCCGACGATGAGTCTTCATGCTTTGCACGTTTACCTCTCCCGTTGCCACAGTCGAGTTTGAGCCAGACGTGCCACAGCCGACCGTCTTTCAGTGGTCTCTTTTTGAGCTGATCCAGCGCATGAGGATGATCCAGTAGAACCTGGAAGAGATCCAGCCTCTCTGACAGTGCGGCGCAGCGCTCCACCTATGAGCACAGTTAGAGATCATTTGGAGCATTTTTGGGAGATGACTTAAAAAATATCAAAGCTGTCAGAAATGACATCAGATCTATGTTAATTACACTAACCAGCATGAAAGGTGGACAATCAATCAATCCGTATTCCTACGCGGGCTCATTGGTACATTTACATACAACAACAGAGGAAAGCTATTTCTCAGTTTGATACTACATAATACCAGTAAATAAATGATGTACTGCATACTAGATGTCATACAGTAGAATAAAATATTTGAAACTCATTTGCAAGGAATCAATTTAACCATTTAAGACAAACTGTCATTTGCCAACATTTGTCATTAAATTGACTTTTTTCCAAGATTTACATGGAGCTGTTTCCCGACCAGCTGCCAATTGTTTGAATAAGATACAGCTGTGAGCTTCTCTTCCATCCCCTCTGTGCACAGACATTTTGACTCGTCTACACTGGCGCTGTGGCACCGAGTACCATAGAAACATACAGGACACTACTGCACATTTCGCACAAAAAGCTTTTTAAAAACATTTAGTCACTTTTCACATATTCAAAACATTTTCTGCCATGAATACATCTTTTTAGCATCTGCATGGAGAGGACCTTATCAAAGGGTAGAGAGTAGGCATAGAGGATGTCATCGAATCCGTGGTCGGCATAGAAGGAGGCCTCTGCCAGTGTGGACACCACGACGCACCTCCGTGACCCACTGGTCAAAATGTCAGCACACTCACTGGACACCAACACAAAGACACAGACGCAGGCCAACGTTTCACAAACAAGACACACAGTGTAGTTAGTTAGTTACTTCCAGAACGGACGGTTCATTTTATTAGTCTCTTAAGAATCTCCAATTGATCCATATATCTGTGACACGTGCGCTGACAGGAAGTAGGAAATGACACACTAGTTTCTCTCCATCGCTCTCTTTGATGTCCCCAATATGATGTGAACAGATCAGATGATGATCAGCCCACACTCTTAGTCCCACGTAACCATAGCATTACGCTCCCAGCATGCTCGGTTTATTATGTGACTCGTCTTCAGGAGCAGAACGGGACCCAGAGCTGCCGCTGTCGGACACCTCTCCTTTCAGAGGTTGCCATGAGTTGTGATTTCGTCTTGATCCTGGCTGATATTGTTGCTGTTGCTTGATGCCCAGTGCTACTTTGATCAATCATTTCTATAATTGTTATTGATATCACAGTCGTTGTGCATCTCAGTTTCTCTCACAAACCAACATGTCCAGGCAGATGGCCGCACACCTATATGAGAGGAATGTTTCCTCCACTGGCCAAACGCTTGCTTGTGGGGGAATGTTGGGTTTCCATGAACTCAAGAGTGTGATATAAACCTGCTCGACATGGAACGCGTGATAAGGGTATGACTTAAATTGTGATTTGGCGCTGTATAAATCAATCAACCGCATGACAGAAATGTATGAATGTATTGTGTGAGTGTGTCTCTGTGTTCGTACAGGGTTTTGTGGGTCTTCATGTGTGGCCGAAGCTGCACCCCCAGATCCCGACAGCGTTCAATCATCCGCTGTGCATTTCTCTTCACTTTGTCCACATCCACCAGCATCGCAGGGGTGCAGAGTGAGGAGAGGGACGCTTCCATCATACTGGCAGCCCTGGAACAAACACCCCCCCCACACACACACACACACACACACACACACACACACGCACACACGCACACACACGCACACGCACACACGCGCACACACACACACACACACACACGCACACACACACACACACACACACACACACGCACACACCCACACACACACACACACACACGCACACACCCACACACACGCACACGCGCACACACACACACACACGCACGCACGCACACGCACGGTTTCCATGGTATTTTATGCAATTAAATTATTGTGCATGACCACCTCCAACCCAAAAACTAGTGACAGTGACACTCTTTCTTATGAAAACTAACTTGTAATAATAATGCTTTTTAAAATATATATATGTAGAATTTCTACTCCAACAGCACACGTGACGTTAGTCAACGGGGAATTAATTCTCCCAATGTGTCATTTTACAGCAGCGTTACGTAACGTGGAGCTCTTTCAGCTTTGAATGGCCGGAGTTATTCTGTCTAAACGGACACTTCTTTTCACTTCGCCCATTTACATTTGAAATGCATCTTAACGAATATTAAGCTGAGACAATGCACGGCGGTGGGAGCATTAATCGCGACAGAAGACTCACCGTGACGTGGGAAAAAATGAGAGACGGTGTGACGTCACTCTGGTCTTCTTGCGTTATGGTGTCCCGGAGTGGTCAAAGCCTCGGACGGCATGCGGCCAACACTATCTTTCTTTAAACTTCATGCAATAAACGCAGGTGGACGCGGACTGATCATTGTGCACGAGTGCTCATGTCAAAATAATAAAGAATTGGATTATAATTATTGATTAATTAAGGTTGTATTATTCTGTACATTACCTACACGTTGCATCCGGTGAAGATGATGCTAATTTTAATTACTTGATATACTGTTAAATAGACACGTCATGATTAGTTAGTTTGTCTATTTTTAACTATTTAATTCAAATCTGAAAAAATAACTAACTACTGAAACTGTGGAATAAATGTGATCAAACGTCTCTGCACAGCAGAGAGAGACAAAGCCACAACCACACAATGTCGTGGAAGAAGTCATTTCTCTTATGGGATCAAAATATTTAAGAAGCCAATTATTTTCATCATGGAGACAGAATTGATTTTACGTTCCAAAAACATATCTTACGTATGTATGTGTTATGCACGTTTTACTAACCTTTTCCCTTCACTAAAATAATTGTTGAGAACCATTTCCTTACTAATATGTGTAAAATATGCCTCCGCTCTTATTGTGTTTTCCGTCTGTTTCACGAACTTCCTGTTTTATTTTGCATTTACTGTTCGCCTCTATTCACGTCACTTGTCTTCCTGCCTGTTGATTGCCGGTCTCCACTCTGATGTTACTCACCTGTGTGTCTTCCCCTCCCCGTGTATATAAGCTCACCCTTGTTGTAGTTCCATGTTGACTCACTTTCCAGCGTTCCCTTGGTTTGTCTTCTCGTGTCCCTCGACCTACTGCCTGTTTCTACGACCACGTTTACCTGCCTGTTGGACCTGTACTGCCTGCGTTACTCTGGGAGCAATGAACCGATGCCCTTATCCCTGTTTCCTGAGTCGTGCATTTGGGTCCGCCATTGTAGCCTGACAATATGGTTCCAGTGGCAAATTACACATTGATCTATAACAATAAACACAGAAAAAACAGTGTTGGGGTCACCACTTTAGGCTTTATTCTGAATTTATTTTTACACACTGGTTTCTTTATGTTCGTCTGCCAATGCATGTGTAGTAAACAATGGCGGTGCTGGTTTGTGCGATTCTCGATTGCCTAAGTGGGGCATTTATGGGAGATGTTTTCCTCCCTGGACAGGATAAGTTTACACAACAAATGTATGTAATTACATCACACAATGTCAAATGTTTTCTAGAACAAATGGTTGTGTCTTTTATTTCTATTTTAGCACCTTTGATGTAAATACTGATGTCGAGGAGACACAGACTGCAACACCTATAACATAAAAAAAGTAAAGAGTACAATTTGTTTCATACACAATCATACACCTCTCCTCTTTGACTGGAAGGGCTGACCATCGATTGAGAATGAAGTTACAAATGACATGCCGATGTGTTTGTGAGGGTGTCCGCTGGTCCTACTGAAAGGTCGCAGTTGTCCGTTGACGCGCTGAAGCAGCCTGCTCGTCCTCACTAGCAGATCCAGCGGATGAAGCGATCGAAGAACGACGGCTTGTTCAGCCCGGCGTAGTCGGCTCCCCTGAAGACGGCCGACGTGTCCCCTAGCGACACCTTCCGCAGCACGTCTTCATCCGTGTCCGTGCCCACGGCGATCACGGTGGGGACGCCTTCGGCTCGCCTCATCGCCGACACGCCCTCCTCCAGCTGCTCGGTGGACGTGACGCCGTCAGTGACGAACACGAAGGCCAGCTCGGCGTTGCGTCGCGCCAAGCGCGCCCCCCGCTGCGAACACAACGGCGTTGTTAACGAGGACAGAGAGTAGGCGGTTCTTTCGGCTTGTGCACAGATTAAAACAGGGGCCATGGTCCCCCAAACAGAAGGCGAGGTGGAGCAGGGACCCCGATTCTACGGAGTTTGGTCCGCCACCTTTTATTTTAGACTTTTGCGCTCTTTGGACGTGAGCATGAACGCGATCTGATTGGCTGATGCCTGTGATGTCGTGTTTGCGTGAAAGGTGCTGTGAGTGAACTGCTGTGCTACAATATGTTGGATTCATGTTAATGTGTATTTAGAGACAATAAATACAATTCTGATTGTGAAGACATTTAAATTTGTGGAAAAATTGGTTGGAAAAAAAAAATTGTCTTATGAACCAAAAACGTCGCAACCCCCCTGCAGTTCCTCCGCGGACCCCACGTTGAAGACCTCTGGATTAAATAATTATAGTTTGACATTCTGGCATATATGCATGCGAGGGCGTAGACATTGGGGGTCCGCTGGACGCCACGGCCGACAGGGGGGGGCTTTCATTGTGCTTTTCGTGTGGCTTTGCTTCGTCGGCCGGACACGAAACCCCCCAAAGAATGCGCGGTTACGCCCTTGGATATATGCGTATTTACCATGTTGCCAAGAGACGAGATGAGAGGATTGCTACCACATTCATTAATGAACAGTGAATATGAATCTGCAGGCAGATTAGCTTAGCATAACGAGTGCATTTGTTAAATATGTAGGAATTACAAAATACGTAATCTGTGAGGGCTTGTGGCTCCATCTCCACCCTGTCAATGGGAAATCACTAAACCGCCCGAGTGACCGTTTAACATAAATCCCCTTGTAAAACCACACAGTTCACAGTTCACTGTCACAAACAAGATACGATGTTAATGAGGGCTGCTGGTAAAAGGGTCGTATTTTTTACCTGTGGAATCACAAGATTGTTGACCGCATAGATGATAGCGCTGCCCAGAGCGGACGAGGAGTCCATGTAGGTCACCCCGGCCAGCGAATTAGTGATCACTGTGAGATTGTGTGTGAGCCCGAACTCCACCCGCTGTTCCGTAGGGCTGCCATACTGCAGGAGAGCCAAGCGGGCATTCCTCTCGTCTGACTGGCCGGTGGCCAGGGTGAGGCGGCGAGCCACGTTCTCGATGAACTCCTTGGCCCTTCGGTGGTCCTCCTGTCCCATCCTCTCAGAGCCATCCAACAGGAACACCACGTCCACCGGCCGCTGAACACAGCTAGCCACCGAGGGCTCTGGAACACACACACAGGTGGATGGATTTTTAAATCAGACAAGGTGTTCAGCGAGCTACAGCTGGAACGCAGATGCGCCTGTAAAAAAATATGCTCTCTCAATAGAGCTCAATGCTAGTTGCAGTTTAGCATATTGCATCTAAAGCTTCTTATATCAGTGGTGTGGCCTCATTAAGAAAACACTGTTTTATTTTGCTCTATGATTTTATTCTCTTGAGATGGCAATTTAAAACATGAATACATGTTATACAAAACAACATTTTTCACATCAGTAAGTTTCCATCAAAGAGCTAAAATGATATCAGGACATCGTCCTAGTCGTCCTACTTTACAAGCCAAGCCACATGCAAGAAATAAGGCATAACATACAATAGTTCCTTCACTGTCAGTCAATTGACCAAACATACACCAACTTCAAAACTCATATACAGTAAACTGTGTATACAACCAGATAGTTTCCACACGTCTTGGCCTTTTCACCAAGATGACTCATTCACGGAGCACAAGAAAAAAGTGAAGGCCGTAACCATGGATGTGTGCAAAACAGCAAAAACAAAATAAAAAAAGCCCTCTGAGGGATTCTGTGAGCTTGTGATTCACAGTGGAAATAAAGCTTCATCAAGGAGCTACTGTTCACTATTCAAGAGTAACATGAATGGCTCTACAGACCAACCTGCCCCCAACAAATGACATCTACTTTCCATGCGAATGGAAAACGTCCCTCCACAAAGAGTAGAAGAAATGATATGTATCATATTAGACATATTGCTATGTACCATGTACATCGATTCAAAAATATTCTATGAGGAGAGGGAGCATGACATTTAGAATTTTGGCCCATTATGCTGCTCTGAAATGTAAGGACAGGGCCAGCATCCCGTCAGTCAATGCTTTTGGATTCAACCCACACCATGGGTGTAGTATACTACACCACTAGAGAAATTACTAGAAAATGCCCACAGATCTGATCAAATCTATTCTATGTCCAGCAGTAAGCTTATTGGCTATTGGTGACCACAATGAGGAGGTAGCACGGTCAGCATATTGGCGTTAGCAGAGTCCTAAGGCTTTCTCTGGGTCTCCAATTATGTCTCCATAGACGTATTTGAAGGAGTTGATGAACAGCTGGGTCCAGTGCTGCCTGTCCACTCCCTCGGCAAGTTTGGCTCTTTGGGCTGTGTACGCCATGGTCGCAACGCCAACCCCGTACTGCTGCTCACTCAGGCCGTTCAGCAGACTGGCTACACCCTCCAAAGAGGTGGGGACCAATGAGGGGCTGCCTTCCTCGGCGAGCGGCATCCAGGGGGCAGGGCCTTGCCCCTCTGTGACGCCCCCTCCTGAAACAAGTGGGCGGAATGACATCGTGGGCGGAGTCCCACAGACACGACGCAAGATGCCGCAGATACACCGAGTTGCACTAAATTGCAAGAGGTTTGGTTTTCTTGGTTGAATTTACAGCAACACAAATTTACCGCATCATAGCAAAGGAGGCAAATGATTAAACTAAATCAAACTAAATATAAGACACAACTCGTTTCATCCTTAACGTAGCTTGAAGGCAGCGGGCCCTGCTTAGAGGCATCAGTATGCTTCGAACAACCGAGCTGGTACCAAGTGTTGTCTGGACACAGCAGAAGGCCCAGATGCTTGTTTCTGTTCTGAAGGGCCACACTTAAATTGAGGGGAAAAGCCTGCTGTCATAGAGAGGTGCAGGTATCATAATAATGGGGATGGCTGTGCACACTTTGTCTCCTCAAGGACAATCATGGTGTTGCACTCGGTTATGAACACGGAAAGTGATGACAGAAGTTGTGTTAAGAACAGAAGTATTGTCAGTTTCAGAAAGATACAGCATTTTAAAATTTTCACAGGAAGCGTGTTGACGCCTTGTTAATTCTGGTTACTTTGCCACAAATGCTGAAAAGTCTTTGAAGAGGAGACACAAAGTGTTTCATAATAATTTAACATCTTACCTGATTTACAAGGGAGATCAGGGCATACGATGACAGGTTCTAAAACCAAGATAAAGAGAGAATATCAGAGAAAGGTACCGGACATAACAGCTCTATAATACACTAGGGGAACGTACTGCATATAATGTGTCTTTTCGCACAAGTGTGTACCTGGGCATAGAACGTTTTCAATTGTGTTGATGAACTCGTCTGCCACCAGGTCTGCAAAGCGCTTCATGCCCAGAACCCTGCCATCCTTCTGGCAGGCGATGCTCTTCAGACTCTCATTCTCCTCGATCTGGTCGAACATGTCTCCGATACCAATAGCACTTACATCAACGCCGGAATGACTGCTCACACAAATACAAGAATTGCATTGGATATGCTCTCATTGACACAAACCCTAATTATAAATCACCAAATACAGCCCCATGACCATGCACCTGCAGAGGTAGGTGAGCAGCGAGTCGTCATCTCTGGGGTCAAAACGTCCATCTGTGATGACAACAACACTGACGTTGGCTTTGGCCCTGCGGCTGTCCCTGATCAGGTTGTCGTAGGCGTACTTGAGAGCTGATGGAGTCCATGTTCCTCCGGCAATCCACTCCAAGCGCTTCACTGCATTCTGGATAGTGGAGGTTGGAATGTGAGAGACGTGCACACACAGTGATGTGACATCACTACAGGCTGCGGACACTCAGGCAAAGTGAAGATCATTTTTAGTTACACAGCGGCCATTTTGTTCTGTGGCAAAGATCGCTGCCATGGTTGTGGACTGTGCATAGTAGTCGTATCAGGACCTATCTGGTTCGGTCGGCTCGTCAGCGCCACCCCTCCCTATGGGCCCGAACCTGAATTGTAACCTGATTGTTAATTTGTAAATTGAACATGGCACTTTTCTTATGTTGTGTTATTTGTCTTGTTGTCCATTGTCTCATTGTCTTACTGTAGTTATCAGCAGGCGTATCTCAAATAGGAGTGAATTCTGCATTCCATAGGGACTATTTTCAGCTGCGGATGAATACACATTTGTCATGTTGTGTGTCACCCAGTGGAATAGTTTAACTTTTTGATGTGTTTTTCAATGTTAATAGGATTTTTTGACAAAAATATATAACTAGTTTGATACTTTAAGGTGGGTCTACCATCTATTGTATGCCATATAATATATATTGGTAAATGTGAGAAATAGAGAGAGAGGGACATGTTACTGCGGCATATCTGTTCTGATTAATTAAGATACATCTGGAACACAAAAAACAGTTTGTGCTACAACCAAAAATAATCTTCAAAGCAGTTTGCATGTGTTTGTGTTCGAGACCTTAAAAGCAGATAATGAATCAATCTTGGGGTCGTCGAGTTGGATGGCCTGAAAGGTTCCACTGTGACTGTACTGAACGACTCCCACTCTTGTACCTGGAACACATGCAACTGTGTTGACACCCTGTTTTTTCGGTCAATGTACAGACATGTGGTTCTTAAATGATTTAAGAACCACATGAGCATAAACAAATGTCTACCTATTTCCGACTTGGGGTCGTTGGCAAATGATCCCAATCTGTTGATGGTGTTGATGACAAAGTTCTTCTCGAGGGTGAAGTTTGTCAGACCCACTGACTCTGAGCTGTCAATCACAAAGACAATGTCCAGGGCTCCACAGCGTTTCTCACAGTCTGCAGAGAAACCACAAATTGTGACAACCAGCTTATCGGAGCATGTTTAGTTCCACACAAATCCAATAGCTAAACTCACCACAGCAGCCACACGTTTCCCTGATGTAGTTCATAACATCACATTCCTGCAGGAAGAAACGTTATATCAATATATCCGGCATGCATTTCTCTTGATGTGCAGAGATAAAAGAGTGGTTTAATAAAATCTTCTTACAGTGAGGCCGGGATCACCCTCAGGGCCAGGACCTCCCTGTAAAGAGAGACAACATATGAAATTCAATTTTTACTCTTAGCTGTTATCTGAGTTGGGATTGCTAGAGATAACGCTGATCTAGAAGTAAACATTCAAAAACACCAGCTTCGGTGGGCATTTCCTAACTGGATGCAACTCCCTGTATTAGTAAGTTTAAATATGTCCCTTTTTGTGGTACATGTACCTGGTTCACCGTGTACCTGGTTTGCGATGCGTTTTAAGTATACTTACATCCCGGCCAGGGTCTCCTCTTTCCCCTCTCCGGCCTGGCTCACCCTCGGATCCTGGCACACCCTGTTGTGAGCGAAAAAAAATTGCATTGTGTACTTTTTGTCTCCGCTAACAGAATACATCCAACTACAATGAGCTACTCACTTCGTCTCCGGCAGTTCCTTTATTTCCGGGAGCCCCACTTTGACCACAGCTCCCTCTGCTGCCGCGAGGCCCACGACTGCCGAGATCTCCTTTATCACCCTGTAAAGCAGCAGAGGAATGTTTAAGAGCCAAACGTGTCATTCTAGCAAATGATTGTGAGATGAAGTGCATGTGAACGTTACCGGTGCTCCTCTTGATCCAGGGTAGCTGAAGCCAGGTCTTCCAAGATCTCCCTGAATAGAAACAAAAGAAACGGTCATGACAAACAGCTGAAAACAGTCGGAGGAACACACTTACACATTCCCAGGGACGCATACCTTTGGTCCAATCGGTCCAGGTTCTCCTCGAGGTCCAGCATCACCAGGCTCCCCACCGGCACCCTAACATACAAACCGTTTTAATGTAAAGTGTATCAGGAATCTATTTCACAAGATGTGCATTTGAGCGCCTTCACCTACTTTTTTCCCAGCCTCTCCACTTGTCCCTGGTGGTCCCCTGGGGCCTGGCAGGCCATTGTCTCCCTGTTGAGAGAGGACGTTGATGGCAGGTAGATTACAGAGTTGTGTACCCTAGGTAGATGAATGTATACAAACTATACAGAAAACATAACTTTTCTTACCTTTGTTCCTTTGCTTCCTAATTCACCTGGAGGTCCTCTCAAGCCTTCTGGACCCATTTCACCCTGAAACATCACAACTGCATTGAGGCCTCAAGAGGTGGAGTATTGTTTCTCAATGAAAGAAAATCATTTGTGTCAATGCAAAAAGTTCACAATACTAGCCCATGTGTATACATAAATGTGTACCTTGTTTCCCTTAATGCCATCTGGCCCTTGAGCACCCTTTTTCCCGTAGTCTCCTCTTCTCCCCTACAATGCAGGAAATATGAGAAAATCAATGTACTACCAATGCAGACTATTGATGAATGGGAACATGATAACGTGGAATTGGACATTCTTACAGGCTCTCCTCTGTCTCCTGGATTTCCAGATGTTCCCTAAGAAAAATAACACACAGAAAACACACACATGAGCTACATGAGGCTATTTGTCTCTTCGACGGCATTTCTGTCTGTGACAATGAACCTTACAACGAATCCTTTCTCTCCAGGGTCGCCAGGTGATCCAGGACTTCCCATTTCTCCCTGTGAACAAAGCACCAAGCAGAGGTAAGCGTTTCACCCCCTGCACTCCTCCAACCTATGGAAATCAAAGAGCAGCGATCCCTGTTGCTGTGTTCCAAATTTACCGGTGGTCCATTGTTTCCTTTTGCGCCGGGGGATCCAGATCTTCCAGGGCGTCCGAGATCACCCTGAAAACACAAACCATCACATGCTCACAATCGGGCAGAGTTTGGGCAGGTGGTATGGCTGATGGGTTTACTTTCAAGTGAAGACCATGCACCTTTTCTCCGTTACTTCCAGGAGAACCACGTTCACCAACGTCCCCATGGTGACCATCAGGACCCTAAGAGACGTCAAACACACACTATAAACATGCCATAACGTAGTACACAATGGATGTATTATTTCTTCAAATCATGTTGAATGTCATACTCTGTCGCCCAGGTCTCCTTTGCAGCCAGGAGCACCGATTCGTCCAAATTTACCCTGGGAAAAAAAGACAGTTCGTCATAGAGCGTCACTTCAAAATCCTACATGCTCTTTTAGGGACTGTCAAAATAGCATCAGTGTTAGTAAGTTAGTAATGATTATAGGTGTCACTGTGTCCACAAAAATGGACAATGAAACTTGCTCCTTAAGTTAAGCACTAGCTACCTTCTGTCCATCTGTCCCATTGCGTCCTGCAAGACCAGCCCCACCCTAGCAATGAAGAGAGGAAATAATTAGAAAAGAAGGACCATACCGCAGCAATTTGTATGAAAATCAATGGATTTGTTTAGATGGTAGATCATAAACTGAAAAACAAAATCCTACCTTTTTCCCCTGAGTTCCCAATTCTCCCTGTGGGCAGACAGACAACCAGCAATTATTTAACGTATGAGCATTATATGCTTATCTATTAAAAGATTATTCATTCACATAAATCATTTGCATAAATTCACATAAAAAGCCAATCATTTATTAAATAATAATGTATAAAATAAATAATAATTTATTTCATGCATTGATTAACTTGATCAAAATAAAACAGAAGTGCATTCCTCACCTTGTCGCCTAGAAGACCTGGTTCTCCCTGCAGAGAGGAGGCAGGGAAAAGAACATTAGTTTTTTTTACAATACAGACACAAACCAACTTTGTCATGCTGAAGCGAATAGTGAACCACAGCTTGGTTGCTGTCGAATGTCTTACTTTAGAACCGGGCAGTCCAATGGGACCTTCGATACCAGGGTCTCCTGGGCGACCTCTTCCTCCCTTCAGACCCGGGTCGCCGTTGTCTCCTTTGGCTCCCTGCAAACAAGGAATTCAAAGGAAAGAATATGTGTAAAGAATAAAGGGGATTTTTGTCTGAAATCTGTAGGTGTGAGTGTGTGTAGAAGCTCACTTTTTGTCCTGGGCTACCCTTTGGACCGTCACTCCCTTTTGTCTCCAGACAGGTGGCTTTGAAACACTGTGTCAAACAGACAGCATGACAAACGGTCAGTGTTGATGCAGTCTGAAACACAAACCTTCATGATCATGAGTTGTGTGAGCCTTCTTACATCTACGTACGCCAGATGTTTCTGTGAAGACAAAAGGAACAATGTGTGAGCAGGAGAGGCATTGGTTGTGTGTCGGGTTTCTCTTGTGTTTCTGTGTTAGAGTCTTTGTGTGTTACCATGGTCTTGATGATGTGGTCAATGGTCTCTGTATGTATGGTGGCTCTGCCTTGGCTCAGATCCACAACCTTGTAGTCCCTCCTGTAGACGGATGCAGGAGTGCTGGCGATGTCCGTCAGCACGTTCTCTTCCACGTTCTTAGACGCCGCTATGACAAAGATCTTCATATGCTCGCGCGCTTTCTCCGCAACCGGTTTGACTTTATTGCACGGTTCGCCGGTTACGTGGCCGTCCGTGATGACAACAGCGAATCGGAGGACGTTGGGGTTTGCGGATAGGGGCATCATTCTCTGCGTCATGTTGCCGAGGGCACAGTCGATGTAGGTCCCTTTACCCAGGTAGACGATGTTCCTGACGCCCTGGAAACCGTGTGAAACCAGTGAGACTTGTTAAAACTGGACTACGAATTGGGATGAGCAGGCAAATGTCCAGGGGACAAAGACCCTTAGCTTCCCTGAATATATCAGGACACAGCATTTTACTGCCCCAAAACAGATCTACCCAGATTTTATCTTCATTGGTAATAACAAGTGAAACTATTAACAAAAACAAAAAATCACTGAAGATGACAAGCCGATATGTTTGTCTCTGGAATCCTGAATATTGTCCTGAAAGCATTCCATCCATTAGGTTTTAAACATCTTCAAATTCCATCTTTGATTGGGGATCCTTGATTTTCCATCACGACAGCACAGATTGTTATGGCATAGAATGTAACCGATCTGTCAGTCAAACATTCATGTGAACTCTACACCAGCCAACTGGCTTGCTGACTGCGCTAAAGCCACATTCATATAGACATGCGTGTGTGTTGACGCCTGTGGGACACTTACATTGATAAAGGTGTTCTTGTCCGCAATGGGACTGAACTCTTTATTGGTCTGAGAGAAATGCAGTCCACCCATCTTCCAGTTGACCCGCACAACACCATTGATGTCCGCATCATCCAAACGCTGCGCAAACGTCACAACGAATTCCTACAACAAAAAGTCACAAAACATAATAAAACACAAAGCCCACGTGGTGTACTGGCGTTTAAGGATAATAACTATACAAATGGGTATCTTATGTGTAGGCTTAATTGTAGAGTATACAGATAAACAAGGAACCTTGATGCTCTCCACCAGCGCTCCAGGAGGCGGCTCGTGCAGGGCGATGGTCTCAGATGTGTCTATGGTGAAGTACACCTCCACGGGACATTGATTTATCTCTGAAGGGAACGCAAATAAAAAAACTTAAGCCTCAGTGGGAAATGGGGTGAACAAAATATTCCATGACATATCAGTAAAAGTTTGGCCACAAGGGAAAGGTTTCACCACACTCACCCCAGCACTCTTTTTTCTGGCCGTGAGTCAGGGTTCCCAAAAGGAGACATAGGGCGATGACCTCTAACCCCAACATCTTCCTTGTGTCCTGTCTGACGTTATAAAGACACAGGACAGCACACAGCTGAGCCAACAATCAACAGGTTGATTTCTCACTCTATATCTCTCAAGAACCATTTAAGTAAAAATAAAAGTAAGTAAAAATGCTGAATTGCAGACATTTAACCCATTTAAAACTTAAATCAAGGAATACGTTGTAATTGGGATGCTGGTCGTTTTTGCTGGTTGTATTCTAATAATGCTGAATGTTGCCAGAGAACCTTTGTCATATTACGGAGGGCAGTAGTTGATTGTAATTTAGAAAATGTAGATTCTGCATCTGGTTTCAGATTAACATCATTGTACAAGAAAGAGTCCAATTACTTAAGCAGAAAGTCATGAAACAGGTTTCAAAGGACCATGGCTCTTTTTTCCACTGTTAATGGTGGTAATATCAGCAGTAACCAATGGGAGCTCAACCAGATCCACTAACTACACACAGGCCCAAGTCAAGAACTCACTCTTCCACCAAAAGAACCCTGCGAGTCCAAGGCTAAAAGTTTAAGTAATTATACTGACTAAACATGGCACCTCCACTTTTTAAGTAAAGGGAATTTTGAAGTAAAAGATTGAGTGATGTCGCAAAATGGAGAAAGATTTCACAAGGCCTCTTTCTGCTGCCCTCCAGAGGCTTTTCCTTTCCTCACTGCAAACTTCTGCTGAACAGCTGTCTTGGGCGGATGTCCACATTGCTCCCTATTTGTGATTTGCCACAAATAATATGTAGCGCCTATTTTTTCATCATTTTCATGATGCATCATGAAAATGATGAAAAATGATGAAAACCTGTAGGTGTCTTATTGGCCTTGTTATCCTCGTTGTGGATATTCCCCCAAAAAGTATTAATCCGATTATCATAAATCACTAACACACTTGATAGGAGGCCTTCAGGGCCTCTGTACACTGCACACTGTCCGGTTGACCATCCAGGTCGACTCCATATGCCAATAAAGCTTCAACAGATTCACTTCCAAAATCTCCACCGGATCTCGACCAGCAGATCTCCACTTCAGCGTCGACCGTTACATAACTAAAGATATAAAAGTCTGCGCTCTGCAAAGTGAAAAACAAGGGAACCTTCTTTCCCTCTTTCGAAATGTTCAACCCTGGACATTGATTGAACATCAATTCATCTTAAATTATGCTTTTTTTAAAGACGAAGATCAATGAATTAATGTAACTTTGAAGTTAAATCAAATCACACCTCCTGGCACAGTTTCAAATCTATTAACGGCAAAGAAAACGATACTTTCAGACGCACCACACCAAAAAAAAGTTTTAAGCCTGTACAGCAACCGACACTCGTCGGTCCTGCGCGCTGCGGCTCCCTCTGGCGGACCGGGACCGAGAGCCGCGGAGGAGACGCTGCTGCAGATGTTCCCCACAGGCTTCCTCCAATGCACAGGTAAATATCACGCTGCATAACACATGCACACATAGAATGAGAGAGCCGGCGTTCCAGTTGTGCGCCAATGGTTATGGGGTTTGAAGAACTTTATTATCGCAGAAGGTAAAAAAAAATCCATAGTATCTGTTGATGAGATGCAAAAAGGCAGAGAACGAGAAAGAGAGAGAGAGACACGGAGAGACAGAGTAAAAGAACGGGAACAAATCAAGTAGAATCTGCTTACCCAAACTCTTTCAAACGACTTCAAATCTTAATCAGCAGTGGATCCCGTGTTGATTAACTCCTCATCTCAGCAGGGGGGAAACAAGGAAGGACGTGGACATACGGCAGGTAGAAAAGGGAAATAAAGCACCCGATGCGCGTTTTCTTCCCGCAGAACAGTCGTCTTTTCGTTCTGTCCCTGTTCAGCCCCAGAACCGATCCCTCCTCCTGTGCATGCGGGGCGCACCCCGGTGCTCACCGTTGACCGCTTGGAGGCGCCATGGCTCCACAGGAAACCATGTGAGCAAGTATCAGGGTCATTATAACAAGATGCCAAAGCGCAGCTGTGGTTTTGGAGAAATTCCCCCCATGGACGATGCCTCAAACTGCTCCAACAGATTGCAACATGGTAGTAGTTATCAGGAGAGAGGGCAACTTAATTGTGGCCCTCAGCGGAACACAAGGGGAACCATGGGAACAGTGGGAGTCAATGGTCCTGAGGCAGACCTTTTGGATGTTTGAATGGTTCATCTTGTAGCTTGGTGGTAGTTTGAAAGAATAAACAGCATAATTAACCCCCTCATACTCATAAACCCACACAAAAACACATATGGAGCTTGCTGGTCTGGTTGCAATTAGAAGGCCGAGCGAGAGAAGTTTATACTCGATGTAAACACTAAAAGACTGTCCATGTGTCTGCTCACCATGTTTATACGCATGTATGCGTTGGAGGACATGGTGGGAGGTCTCCCTGAGAGATCACACACCAGGTCTGTGAAGGTAAAGCAGTTATTTCTTTGTCCTTACCCTCTCGCTGATCACGTTGGCGGTAGAAATCGTGCGTGCATCAGATTGCTCTGACGTTTCCTGCAGTTGCCAAAGCATTTTAACACCGCCACTTAATTGTTGTCCAGGAACAGACACATGACCCCATCCGTCACATGACAGGCTCTTGGTTTTGAGAGAGAGCATACGGGGTCATTTGGTGAGTGCCGATGGCGATGTGAACGAAACTGGTATCCGTTCCGTTAAGAATATCCCACCTGGGACGTTTTGTCAAAGAGGGATCAGACGTGAGAAATGACAGAAAGGTGACACATTTATAAACACAAGATTTAATCCCTCATGCTTTTTTATGGAACATTATCAGAAGGCATTGGGAAGAATAGAGAGTAATTACTCTCTGTAGTTGTTCTCTCATTGGTCTGCGAAGAGTTCTTCCTCACAGAGAGAAGAAGAGAGGAGTGGAGCAGTAAAGGAGGGGGGGGGGGGGGGGGGGGGGGGGGGCTTCTGGTCTGTCTTAAAGTGTGACTCACAGAATAGGAATGACCTCCCCCCCAAAAACGAGTAAATCAGTCTCAGCCTCTCGCTCTCTGTCCCCCCGCTTTTTCTCTCTCTCACACACACACACACACACACACACACACACACACACACACACACACACACACACACACACACACACACACACACACACACACACTCTTTAAAATGTTTTTTCATTTATTCTTTCTCATGGACTGAAAGAGCGATTCAGTCTGGGGGGATTTCTGTGTAATCAGTTCCAGAGTCAAAAACAGCTTGACTCTCCCTACATCACAGGAACCTTTCCTCTGAAGTTCCACGGAAAAGCCACGATGAACTCCTCAGTTCACGTCACATTAACATGCAAAAGACAAAAGCTGAGATGACAATAAGAACATGAGAATAAAGCAATTGCATAGATCCACACAGTCAAACAGGGGAAGCATCTTGATATTATCTTCAGCATGCACACATATGAATGTCTGCAGAATTATGGGAGGGATGCAGTTCTTCCAGATGCTGCAGATGTACATCGTAGCTCCTGAATCAGAAATGCTTTGTGGAAGAAACAAACAGGATATTTAAAAATGTCAATAAGCTAACGTTTACTCCTCTCTTCCTTTGAATCTTTGTAGAATCTATTCCCCTCCTTCCCCCAGACGTGATTCTTGTTCAGACAAGGCAGCTGGGAGATGTGACTCCATGCATCATAAACACACACACACACACATCCAGTTCTAAAAACCAATGCAATTACCACTGAATTTCAGAGTAAAATGGTTGTGCTGAGGTCGGAGCCAGCACAAATTTCGGAGGATTAGTCCCCCTCAAACTAAAACACATGTCACGCACATGGCCCATACACACATGCTGTAACTCATGCACGTAAATATGCATCACTATTCATTATGGCCACACCCATGCACACAAACAAACACACAGTTTCGGCTACGGATATTCAAAATTGACTTCCACACAGGAAGAGATTTATCAAATAGTGCAAACACAGCACAACCATTGGTCGCCCCCACACACACAGACACAAGATCAAAATCAAGACCACAGGGAAAAAATCAGGAAAGTAATTCAAGCTGAGTTCCACTGAATTTCTGCAGCAGCCCGAGTGTTAAGTTTGAATAATAAACATGTCTCATTGAGCCAAAGCGAAATAACCTTTTGCAACATTGTCTTTCTCGTCCAAGTACATCAGTTTTTTTGTATGCATTAAGATAACACATCACAAAACATCACATGCTTTTAGTGATACACCCTTGACCCTTGAACTTGGAATTCTTTCTTCTTTATCTCCACTTCAACAGAGAGGCCGTAGGTCAGGCACAGCAGGCCTGGTGCCGGTACAGATGTGCCCAAAGGCACCTTAACAGGCATTTACAGGCCTGTACTGTATTTGGGTCACTCTGTTGCATCCACACAAAAATCTGAATCTTTTTCTGACCACCTTTATTAGCTCTCAATGTAACATTTTACTCCTTAAGTTAAGTGCTGCTATCAGGGGTCATGGTGACATCACTGAAGCTCTACAAAGTAGAAAATTGCCCAAAGACAGACCCCCCCCCCTATCCAAAATATCAATAATAATAATAATAATAATAATAATAAGAAGAAGAAGAAGAAGAAGAAGAAGAAGAAGAAGAAGAAGAAGAAGAAGAATTTTCAGAATTTTCAGTTCCCCAAAGCTAGTTTGACAAAATCACCATAGCAACACATCCAAAAACTTGAACCCATCCAACCATCCATCCATCCATTTTCAACCGCTTATCCGGGGTCGGGTCCCGGCGGCAACAGCTCCAGCAGGGGACCCCAAACTTCCCTTTCCCGGGCCACATCCCAAGGCGTTCCCAGGCCAGTGCAGAGATATAATCTCTCCACCTAGTCCTGGGTCTTCCCCGGGGCCTCTTCCCAGCTGGCTGTGCCTGGAACACCTCCCTAGGGAGGCGCCAGGGGGCATCCTCAACAGATGCCCAAACCACCTCAACTGGCTCCTTTCGACGCAAAGGAGCAGCGGCTCTACTCCGAGCTCCTCGCGAATGGCTGAGCTTCTCACCCGATCCCTAAGGGAGACGCCAGCCACTCTCCTGAGGAAACCCATTTCGGCCGCTTGTACCCGTGACCTAGTTCTTTCGGTTATGACCCATCCTTCATGACCATAGGTGAGGGTAGGAACGAAGATTGACCGGTAGATCGAGAGCTTTGCCTTCCGGCTCAGCTCTCTTTTCGCCACAACGGTGCGGTAAAGCGAGTGCAACACCGCCCCCGCTGCTCCGATTCTCCGGCCAAACTCACACTCCATCTTCCCCTCACTCGTGAACAAGACCCCGAGGTACTTGAACTCCTTCACTTGGGGTAAGGACACATTCCCTACCTGGAGTAGGCAATCCATCAGTTTCCTGCTGAGAACTATGGCCTCAGATTTAGAGGTGCTAATCCTCATCCCGACCGATTCACACTCGACTGCGAAACGCTCCAGTGAGAGTTGGAGGTCACAGACGGAAGATGCCATCAGGACCACATCATCTGCAAAAAGCAGCGATGAGATCCGCAGCCCCCCGAACTGTAGATCCTCCTCCCCCCAACTACGCCTCGATATCCTGTCCATGAAAACCACAAACAAGATTGGTGACAAGGCGCAGCCCTGGCGAAGGCCAACCCCCACCGGAAACGGCTTCGACTTACTGCCGAGCACCCGAACACAGCTCTCGCTTTGGGCGTACAAGGATTGGATGGCCCCAAGCAAGGACCCCCTCACCCCGTACTCCCGCAGCACCTCCCACAGTCTCTCTTCGGGGACCCGGTCATACGCCTTCTCCAAGTCCACAAAACACATGTAGACTGGATGAGCATACTCCCAAGCCCCCTCTATGATCCTGGAAGAGTGAAGAGCTGGTCCGTTGTTCCACGACCAGGACGAAAACCTCATTGTTCCTCTTCAATCCTTGGTTCGACTATCGGCCGAACCCTCCTTTCCAGCACCTTAGAGTAGACTTTACCCGGGAGGCTGAGTAGTGTGATACCCCTGTAATTGGCACACACTCTCTGGCCCCCTTTTTGAAGAGGGGTACCACCACCCCGGTCTGCCACTCTTTTGGCACTGTCCCAGACTTCCACGCAATGTTGAAGAGGCGTGTCATCCAAGACAACCCCCAACACCCATTGCTTTTAGCATCTCTGGACGGATCTCATCAATCCCCGGGGCTTTGCCACTGCGGAGTTGTTTGACTACCTTAGTGACCTCCACCAGGCCAATTGACGATGATCCCTCCTCCGCCTCCAGCTCCGCCTCTACCAAAGAAGGCGTAGTAGTTGGATTCAGGAGTTCCTCAAAGTGTTCCTTCCACCGCCCAATAACCTCCTCAGTCGCGGTCAACAGGGTCCCATCCTTACTGTACACAGCTTGGCTGGTTCCCCGTTTCCCCCTCCTGAGGTGCCGGATGGTCTTCCAGAAGCACTTTGGTGCCGTCTGAAAGTCCTTCTCCATAGTCACCAAGAACTCCTCCCATACTCGCTGCTTTGCCTCCATCACGGCAGAGGCTGCTGCCCTTCGAGCCTGTCGGTACACTGCAACTGCCTACGGAGTCCCACCGGATATCATAACCCGGAAGGCCTCCTTCTTCAGTCGGACGGCTTCCCTGACCACCGGTGTCCACCACGGGGTTCGAGGGTTACCGCCCCTTGATGCACCTAAGACCTTGAGGCCACAACTCACTGCCGCAGCTTCAGCAATGGAGGTTTTGAACATACACCACTCTGGTTCAATGTCCCCTACCTCCACAGGAATGTGAGAGAAGCTCCGCCGGAGGTGTGAGTTAAACATTTTTTGGACCGGGGCCTCCTCCAGACGTTCCCAGTTCACCCTCACTACACGCTTGGGTTTACCGGGTCTGTCCCGAGTCTTCCCCCATCCTCTGACCCAGCTCACAACCAGATGGTGATCAGTTGACAGCTCTGCCCCTCTCTTTACCCAAGTGTCCAGAACATGCGGCCTCAGATCAGACGATACGATTACAAAATCGATCATTGATATTTGGCCTAGGGTGCTCTGGTACCACGTACACTTATGAACATCCTTATGCTCGAACATGGTGTTTGTTATGGACAATCCGTGACTGGCACAGAAGTCCATTAACAAACACCCGCTCGGGTTCAGATCAGGGAGGCCATTCCTCCCTGATCACGCCTCTCCAGTTATCTCCATCGTCGCCCACGTGCGCATTGAAGTCTCCCAGTAGGACTATGGAGTCCCCTACTGGAGCCCCATGCAGGACTCCATTCAGGGTCTCCAAAAAGGCTGAATACTCTGAGCTGCTGTTTGGTGCATATGCACAGACAACAGTCCCACCACCCGAAGGCTCAGGGAGGCGACCCTTTTGTCCACCGGGGTAAACTCCAATGTAGCAGCACTCAGCCGGGGACTTATGAGTATCCCCACACCCGCCTGGCGCCTCACAACATGGGCCACGGAGTAGAATAGAGTCCATCCCCTATCCAGGAGTGTGGTTCCAGAGCCGAGGCTGTGCGTAGAGGTAAGCCCCACCAGATCCAACTGATAACGCTCCACCTCCCGCACAAGCTCCGGCTCCTTCCCCCCCAGAGAGTTTACGTTCCACGTCCCCAGAGCCAGCATCTGCCGCCCAGGTCTGTTCCGTCTAGACCCCCCACTGTCACTGCCACCCTTGTAGCAGCGCACCCGACCCCATCGGTTTCCTCCATAGGTGGTGAGCCCATGGGGAGTAGAGTCTTGGGCTGCCGCGTCACTCCTTCGGGCTGTGCCCGGCCGGGCTCCTCGGTAAACCCGGCCACCAGACGCTTGCTGTCGGGCCCGGGTCTCACATACTGTCCCACACAGTCCCTCATACTGTCTCACACAGGGTCTCACATACTGTCTGACATACTGTCCCACACAGGGTCTCACACACTGTCTCACACAGGGTCTCACACACTGTCTCTCACACTGTCTCACACAAGGTCTCACATACTGTCTGACATACTGTCCCACACAGGGTCTCACATACTGTCTCACACAGGGTCTCTCACACTGTCTCACACACTGTCCCACACAGGGTCTCACACACTGTCTCACACAGGGTCTCACACACTGTCTCTCACACTGTCTCACACAAGGTCTCACATACTGTCTGACATACTGTCCCACACAGGGTCTCACATACTGTCTCACACAGGGTCTCTCACACTGTCTCACACACTGTCTCACACAGGGTCTCACACACTGTCTCTCACACTGTCTCACACAGGGTCTCACACACTGTCTCTCATACTGTCCCACGCAGTCTCTCATACTGTCTCACACATTGTCTCTCACAGGGTCTCACACATTGTCTCTCATACTGTCCCACGCAGTCTCTCATACTGTCTCACACACTGTCTCACACAGGGTCTCACACACTGTCTCTCACACTGTCTCACACAGGGTCTCTCACACTGTCTCACACACTGTCTCACACAGGGTCTCACACACTGTCTCTCACACTGTCTCACACAAGGTCTCACATACTGTCTGACATACTGTCCCACACAGGGTCTCACATACTGTCTCACACAGGGTCTCTCACACTGTCTCACACACTGTCTCACACAGGGTCTCACACACTGTCTCTCACACTGTCTCACACAGGGTCTCACACACTGTCTCTCATACTGTCCCACGCAGTCTCTCATACTGTCTCACACATTGTCTCTCACAGGGTCTCACACATTGTCTCTCATACTGTCCCACGCAGTCTCTCATACTGTCTCACACACTGTCTCACACAGGGTCTCACACACTGTCTCTCACACTGTCTCACACAGGGTCTCTCACACTGTCTCACACACTGTCTCACACAGGGTCTCTCACACTGTCTCACACACTGTCTCACACAGGGTCTCACACACTGTCTCTCACACTGTCTCACACAGGGTCTCTCATACTGTCTCACACACTGTCTCACACAGGGTCTCACACACTGTCTCTCACACTGTCTCACACAGGGTCTCTCATACTGTCTCACACACTGTCTCACACAGGGTCTCTCATACTGTCTCACACACTGTCTCTCACAGGGTCTCACATACTGTCTCTCATACTGTCTGTACATGTTTGTACAGTGTGGCGATGCAGAGAACATCTGGAAAGCCGCTGCATGTTCGTAAAGTAATCTTCATAATCTTCATCAAGTTCTATTCACTTGTTTGCCGCCTACAGTTTTTTTCCGATTGCTAAACGTCAGCGGGCACAACTGGAGTCACATGTGCAAAACTCTAACTCCAGTCTGCAGCACCAACAGTCACCTGAGCTCAACAGCTCACATCACCTGCAAAACTCACTGCAAGCATCACAACTCTTAACACGCGACTCCAAACAGGCTCAGTGCAGCAAACACTGTGAGAACACACACTGTCACTCAGAACACACTGAGAGTACAAACATCAGCACACAAAATACTCACTGTTCATCTTTACACTTTGAACCATTTCAGTGACGTCATACAAAGTAATATTTTCTTCAAAGAAAAGAGTCACATTCTTTCACATGATTTATTACAAATTTTAGAACACAACAATTCTTTAAGGTAAATGAAAATGAGCAGTTTGCTTTAGGGTAATAGTCTGTAGTAATTTACAGAAATACAGTAATGAGAAAAAAAAAGTACAGACTGTAATGTGAACAAATAAGTGAGGGCTGATCCTGCCTCTCTAGCATCAGGACACAGGTTCTCATCAACATCACATCTGATGTTTCTCTCCATGAACTTTGGGAAGAACCTTCTGGAAGCCTCATCCATCCCTGGCCGTCCTCTGGACTCGTGTCCTCACACCCGGCTTCCCAAAGAGACATCTGGTCATGTGGGTGGAGACCAAACACCTTCCACCTCCAGGCAGAGAGAAACTCCTCTCACCTGTTTGTGTGATGGAGAAGTTGCATTACAGACGCCACTGTGGATGTTTGCAGATCGGGTTCCACCCTCAACGGGGTCGTCGTTGCGCAGCGGTTAGAGAAGGTGTGCTGGGAAGCACAAGGTTGGGGGTTCGATTCCAGGCTGCCCCATCTTCCATGTCGAAGTGTCCCTGAGCAAGACACCTGACCCCTAATTGCTCCCCGGGCAAAAATGTGAAAAAGCCGTGTGTTTAAAGTGTAATGTGAGTTGCTTTGGATAAAAGCGTCTGCTAAATGACCTGTAATGTGATGTGATGTAATGTCAACTCTCTCAGTGAGAGACGTGGTTCACCACCTGGTCTATAAGTGAAGCCCTTATTCCATCTGAAATAACAGCTCTTTGTCTCCCTCCACCAAGTGCCATTTACAAAATGAGTCTTTCTGAGCTGTGAGCTATACTGTATTATATGTATATATTTATAGTTTATATATATGTGTGTGTGTTCACTAACAAGTCTAAAACAAGACGCCTGCTCGGCCTTTCAGCTGAAATAGAATGATCAGTGTTTTAAAGGCACATTCCGTTTTGAATGTGTGGTTCACAGTTTTGACAGCAGTGTTTTAGAGCTGTAAATCCACAGTGTTGTGCCCGCTGTCGTTTAGCAATCGAAAAAAATTGTAATAAACTTGTGGATGTTCCATGTTTCACTGCTTCAATTGATGAAATTTCTGATTATAATTAATAATACATACATACTGATCCGGCCATGCACATATTCACACACACAGAATAAAACTCTGAGTTCTATATGGTCATCTACACATACATGTATACACATGATGCACATACAACACATACATTTAGTCGTATCAATTAGATACTCTTTGGGCTTGTTTTTATCTACTTCTTCTGAAAGAGTGGAGAAAATATTTTTCTCCAGAGATCTCATTGGATGATTGCATGAAGCCTCCTGCCAGCTGGCACATCTAAATGATATATCCTGATTGATTAGCGCCATGCTAACAATGATAGCCGAGTGTGGAAAAAGCAGCTGTCGCATGACCAAAGCCTTTGGTAATGAAAGCAGATGTCACTCATTCAATGCCAGTCAGCATAGACAAAAACAAAGCATCCAGTAGTTAGTAAATTAGTAATGTTACTAGATATAGTAAGTTAGTAATATTACTAGATAATTCACTTTACACAAAAGTGGTGGAAATAGAAAGTATATTGCTCTAATATTATAATATTGCTTGAGTCACATCCATGGAACAACTCACATGACTACAGACAATAATAATAATAATAATAATAACTGAAAACCTTTAAGAGTTGTGGTTCATCGTCCAATGTCGTATACAAGTTAAATTTAGTTAATCAGAAGATCTTAAGAGTTGCATGAACTTATAAAAATGCATCTTTATATCTGACAGCCACAGAAGAGTGTGTGCGCGTGTGTGTGTGTGTGTGTGTGTGTGTGCGCAGAGACAAAAGTGAGCCGACACACATGTGTGTAGCAACCTTTATTGTAGGAGCTTTCACAACACTGCTGAGTTTTTCTGTCCTCAGGTAAACTTTCTTTTTTAACAACATTGGTAGAGGCTGATACACGAAGACAAACACTACAGATAATAAACAACACCACAGTGACTCAGGGCCACCGATGACAACCGAGCTGAACGTGTGAGGCAGTTGGGGGATCATAAAAGTTACAAACTGTGTGCATGTGAGGGCCTCACAGCACGAATCCTGTCGATTTACCCACGGCTACACAAAAAAGGACCTCTACCGCACACTGCTATGCATTTAATGGATGTACACCTACAGCTGCTCACACACATACAGACACACACACACACACACACACACACGCGCACACACTCGGCTGGAATGACACATGTTGAGTCCAGCTGTGGTGTCGAGTGTGGATTGGGTTGTTGGAAATGTGAGTGATGTCATTTCTGCTTTTGCAGTCGGTTTGGTGATCTGACGGAGCTTTGGGGGGGATGTTGGGGGGGACTTTTCATCAAGGTAGGACAAAGTAATGGCTCCTCCAACTGACCTTTGCAAACCTAAAATAATGCGGACTAGCCAACCATGCGCCAACCTTCCAGGCTAATAAGGTCAAACGAGCGCGCCAAATTTTCCAAATTTTCTCATTTTTCGTCCACAGTGGGTTTTGGTCTACGTTGTAAAATTGTGACACAACAAATCCGACACCTCTTGAAAAAGTGGTGGGAGCTACAAAGGGAGTCCACATTAAACCCTTAACACAATAGTTGGTGTAAGTAAGCCACAGGATGGGTACAGACAAATACAAATCAGCTCACAGCCTTTAAAAGCTCTACACGATGTCTCTTCGACATGTTACATTTTTATCCCTGAAATTGACCTTCCCGTTGTGTGCTGTTACAACCAGCACCAAAATTGTTTGGTATAGCACCATCATTTGGGTCATAACCCAATGATCTCAGCTCAGAAGGTGGGAATTGTATACAGCCCGATATAATCTGCCCTGGAAGCTCAATTAAGGAAAAAAAAGTCCCATGTTTTTCTACTTTTGACGGTCACAAAATTGTTTGCATTTTTGTGAAAATTACTATCATTTTTGGGATATTTGAAGACAGTGTCTGGTAAATGAGTGAGAATGAATATTCATAATGGGATTAAGGGTCTAAAGCGCGTCGGTCGTGTTGTTCGGGACGCTGCGTTCAGGGGAGGGACACCCGGCGGGAGACTATTTTGTGGAAGACCCCGCGGAGCAGAGAGTTGTAGTCTGGGACACGGAACAGGTGGCGCTGGGCGTAGATGGTGTCGTCCGGCCGTCCCCTGCTCACCAGCGCGAGCAGGTTGGCCTCATTGACCTGGCTGCCAACGGCGATGACAAAGACATCCACCTTGGCGCTCGCCACCTGACGAACGCGGCTCACCAACGAGCTCATGGTGAGCCCCTGAGACCTGCCGTCAGAGAACAGAACCAGCGCCTTCCGGTGCCTTCCGGAGTCCCCGCGTTGAGCCTGCTGACCGAAACCCTTCATGGCAAAATCCATGGCCTCCAACACGTCTGTGCCGTCGTTTTGGAACGCCGCTTGCTCGGTTTGAGAGGACAGCAGGACCAGATCGCTGGTTAGACCCTGTTCCATGCGGGCGCTCTGGCTGTATTGGCCCACACCCATTTGGACGGCGACCCCACTCGCCTTCTCGGCCGTCAGGAAGCGCTCGGCCAAGCGACTGACAAAGGTCTTGGTAATCTCAAAGTTGTTCTTCCCAACACTCGCCGAGCTGTCCATCATCACCATGATATCAGAACTTTGAGAGAAAGAAACTGTAACACACACACACACACACACACACACCTTTGATCAATAGCTGTTTACAGCAGATTGGTAAATAACAATCGAGGTAACACGGTGAAAGACAACCAGAGAGCATTTATACAATTTACTTGCACATTGAATGGCTTTCGACTATTGGTTGTTTCACGTTTTATTTTATCCCTCATTTACTCTGCAAAGTCTGAAAGTATGAAGTATGAAAAACTGGGTCAGCAGCAATAAGAGAAGGTAGTGATTAAAATCAGTAAATCTTGTTACCGGTGAAGAAAAAAAGACTTACTGGGGCATTTGTAGTCCGGGCAATTCTTATCTGAAAGAGAGAACATCAGGGGTTAAAAGGCCAGTTTATTTTGGAGCAGTGGAAAATGTTCCCTGATACAAATTACTTATGTGTGTGTGTGTGTGTGTGTGTGTGCGTGTGCGTGTGTTTACCGAGACAGATTTTAGCTGTGAGGTTCTGCAGGAAAGCGTCTTCTAGCAGCTCAGCAAAGTTTTCCCGCACAAAGTAGAAACCTGGTTTGGGGTCACTCTGACAGATCAGTTCCCCAATCTGCTCTCGGTTGGGTTCTGTGCCTGCGTAGTCCTTCACTCCTACCCCCCCAACCTGGAGGGGAGAAAGGGTTTGCTGTTTAATTCGGCAGATTCTTCATTATTTATGAATTATTGCTATATTTATATTTTACATAAAGAGTCATTGATTATAGTGGGATATATATATTATTCTTTTTCACACAATAACATTGATCTATTGCTGCCAAAAAATGGAGGTTTAAATCTAGATCATTTTACGTATCCACTTTAGTTGCTGGGACTAATCTCCATACTTATTGAAGTTACTATTATACTTTTGCCGTATCATTTTCCTTTGCGATGCTAATCCTGTATGTAGCTGCACGGAGCCACCTGATTGGACTGAACCCAGAGAGGTCCGTCCTGGACGTTTCATTGCAGTAGGAACAGATTGTGCAGGAATAGCATAAAGCATTGGTAGTAGTCCAACACCACCAACCTGAACATTTGAAGTGCCAAACACACAATTACCTGCACTCTAGAGAGTGACGGTGTCCTCATTAAGGTGGGCATTTTGTGTGTATGTCAAGAAGAACACGATATGGAAGCGTTCAACCTGCAGGGTTACGTTAGTTTCTCCAGGTGTCTCGTACTTACCCGGAGACCTTTACCACAGAGCACGTTGAGGGGAACTTTGTCCCTGGAGATATCAGAGCGTCCGTCCGTTAGAACGATAACCACTTTGTTTGCGTGGTCCATTTCGTTGATTGTTCTGGTCAGAGAGAAATCAAGGGCCTCGCCTGTGTATGTGGCCTCAGCCAGCCAGTTCAGTCCTCTCACTCTCCTGTAGAGACACACACACACACACACACACACACACACACACGCACGCATTAGTATCTCATTGGGAGTTAATGGGTAATGGTAGTTAATGGGTAAGTGGTTAGACTCTATAAATACATTTGTATCTGTCCAGCTGTTTTAACCTGCACCTGTGTATAATATATATTCACGTATGATGACATCATTTCATGCTGTTCTTGGACAATAAGCTCTAAGTGCAACTCCCAGAATGTAAAACTATCCTCTTTAACTACAACATTTATTTTCAGATTTATAATCAATAGTAAATTCACAAATGTGCAAATAAGCGGAATAGCAGAACATGTTGTGGGGCAATTTCTGAACTGGGTGCAAATCGATCCCTCTCAATAAGACGGGACGCATGTGGACTCACTCTTTGAAGTCAATGAGGCCGGCGGCTGAGATCTTGACGGCTTCTTGTGCTGCCGATCCACTGTACTGGACTACACTCAGTCGGGAGTCATTCGTTGCAAACTGGAAAGAAAATCAGTGAATGCTGACTGTGTTTTGTCTGCAAGCATGTTCCTGTTTTCCTCATTAGGGCGTTCCACCCATCCTGACTAATGTTATCAAACAGGAAGGGATCGGTCAATGGAGACACATGAAACCACAGCAAGTTACAACAAACAAGAGAAATGACCTTTTACATATTTTGCGGTTTGTTCTGCATTTCATAACATCTTTAAAAATAGTTTTTGGTGTCAATGAATAAACACGTGCCGTTTATCCGACAGGCGATTAAAAGCTGCAGTGAAGTCAAAGGGACGTTACCTTCAGCTGCTGGTCTTTGGTCAGTCGGTCTACGACCGTGATGATGAATTCTTTGGCGAGAGCAAAGTTGGCGGCGCCGATGCTCTCTGAGCTGTCCACAATGAACGTCAGGTCCATCGCCGCACACCTGCACTCTGGGGACGCAAACAATCACCGTGGGAGACAACGGCCCCGGAGAGCCGGAGACACATGTGACCACGTGGAGGATTTTAGACTCACCACAGCAGGCTGCCGGGATCAGGAAACGACGAGGGGAACAAAACAGAGGCACATTTTCAGGTTTTGACGGCACGTCGGGCTAATCGGGCTCAGAGTTGAAAGGTCAAAGGTTTTAGCGCGGACTACAAGTGTCTCCGTCTCTGTTCAACTTACAGCAGAGCTTCATGATGATATCCAGAATTTCACATTCCTGAAGGCAGAAGGGGGAAGTTCCATGTTACAACACGACAATGCACTATTCAATCGCACAACAGAACTTTGTGTGGACGAGACCGTTTCAAGCTCCTCCAAAATAAAACAAAGAAAATGTTTTGGTTTCTTTCAGGAAATTGAATGTGTGGCTTTTGACTAAAGACACAGTGTCGCTTTCAGAATGAAAACCAGAAGAGCCTCATAGGGGAAGTCTGAGGTGCTTAACCGACCCACCATGGGACGGACAGGAGAGGGAGGCTTCACACTAAACGGACCGACTCAATATTTATACTCACATCAGTTCCTTGTGGTCCGGGAGGCCCAGGAGGTCCCTGAACAGAAGGAGCACAAATGAATAAAGAGACAAGGTGACTGATAGAAGTTAAACATATAAACACACCTAACTTCTCTAAGTTAGTACTTTTTTATTTTATTCAACACTGCAAACCCGAATCCCTCAGATTTGGCTGCGCTGCTCTCTTTATGCAACAAAGTTCTTTGCCACAGCGTTTTCTTTTTCTCACAGCCGCAAGAAACCCATCTGTTTTATTTTAACGGACATTAAAGTCGGTTTAAGAGCATTCTTCTGTGTGACACACAGGAAAACACCAGAGAAAGAAACTGTTCATACAGAAATATGCAGCAGAGACACGAGCCAGACGAGAGGAAAGGCAAAGAAAAGGGAGGAGGGGGAGGGATGGGAGGGATGGGGGGGATACACAGAAAGGAGGGGAAGTGTGAAACACTACACACTCAGTATGAGGACCTGATCCACGGTGTTATATTTAGATCTGATCTTTGTTTGTCCGTTCACATGCAGCTCCGCTAGCTGTGCAACGTGCTCCAGGCCGAGTTAAGGGAGCAGCTCTGTGTTTGTGGGCGGGAGGTTTTCTTGTGTAGTGAGGCTGGCTAACGAGCTAGCGCTGTAAATACAGCAAACAAGGGGGAAAATAGCTCCAAACAAATATACAGTTTTCTCCTGTTTAAATGAGGTATGCTAAGTTGTCCTGCTAGGTTTAGAAAAATGACTTCCTATTTGAAATGGGAGCATATTTTTGTGAAAGAGCAAATGGCCCCTCGGACACACAAAAACACCATTTGTGGGCTTTATATTTCGTCTCTGGTTTGCTTACTGGATTCCCTTCTGGTCCTCGGTGACCTTTTGGCCCGTTGGGTCCTGGAGGTCCTGGTTGGTTGTTCTGTGGAAAGAGAAAATAAGGGGAAATTGAGAGAGGCCCACACCGCCATTGAGCTTTGTTTAAAGAAAGAAAGAAAAAAGATGACAGCACTTGTTACTACAATGTTTTGTACAGCATCTATGTTGATGTGTAACATCTGTCATGGTTTGCGATCCTCTTAATGATGCTTTGTGTCTTCCAGGTGTCTTATGAATTAGAAAAGCACTAATATGTCTGCAGCATGCTCATTTTAGTGTCACCGGTGTACAATTACAAAAATGAATTTAAACTTGACTAATCCAGCAAATAATGTGCTCACTTTTGGCCCAATGAGTTTACGAAGCAGCCACTTGCTTTATGACACAAGGACGTCAGTGACGACTGACTTGACCTGAAAATGACCTGAAATGTCGGGATTTGTTCTTTATAACATTTCTAGCCGCCGTTCTTGGGGTTAGTTCAGCTTGAATTTGACCAAAAAGGGACTTGACAAAAATGGAATCCACTTGAAAATGGAATACACAGTCTGTCAAAAGCCTCTGAACCCAGTTAAAATCTAGCCAGAGGCCGGGTGTGGTCCTGCCTGGTTATCTTCCACCCCAGTGCAGCTGCAGGGCTTATGCTGATCTCTTTCCCTGCAGCTGTTGCACCGACCTGCACAGCTATGAGATCAGACTGTGGAGAATTAAAAGCTTTGACTCTAAATCCATTTCAGAAAATGACAAGTTGTTTATGCTCCCCGTTGCCACAGACACTCTATTGAATGTTACATTACAGGTCATTTATGTTGGTTCGAGGCGGACTGTGAAAAGCCGCAGGAGGCAGATACAATGCAACAGCTTTCAAAATGTGCAGATTCAAGGCGAAGAACACAAGAAACGTTTTCCCGACACATAGTAAATCTCTTCTTTGCTTTTTCAAATGCAGTTTGATTTGTGGTCACATCGATGCCTGTTTGTCGCTTAACACGCTCCTTGACCTGCCGCTTAACACGCTCCTTGACCTGTCGCTTAACACGCTCCTTGACCTGACCCGTCGCTTAACACGCTCCTTGACCCGTCGCTTAACACGCTCCTTGATCCGTCGCTTAACACGCTCCTTGACCCGTCGCTTAACACGCTCCTTGACCCGACCCGTCGCTTAACGCGCTCCTTGACCCGACCCGTCGCTTAACACGCTCCTTGACCCGACCCGTCGCTTAACACGCTCCTTGACCCGTCGCTTAACACGCTCCTTGACCCGTCGCTTAACACGCTCCTTGACCTGTCGCTTAACACGCTCCTTGACCTGTCGCTTAACACGCTCCTTGACCGGACGCCTAACACGCTCCTTGACCTGTCGCTTAACACGCTCCTTGACCGGACGCCTAACACGCTCCTTGACCTGTCGCTTAACACGCTCCTTGACCTGTCGCTTAGCACGCTCCTTGATCTGTCGCTTAGCACGCTCCTTGATCTGACGCTTAGCACGCTCCTTGATCTGTCGTGTCGCTTAGCACGCTCCTTGATCTGACGCTTAGCACGCTCCTTGATCTGTCGTGTCGCTTAGCACGCTCCTTGATCTGTCGCTTAGCACGCTCCTTGATCTGACGCTTAACACGCTCCTTGACCGGACGCCTAACACGCTCCTTGACCTGTCGCTTAACACGCTCCTTGATCTGTCGCTTAGCACGCTCCTTGATCTGTCGCTTAGCACGCTCCTTGATCTGTCGCTTAACACGCTCCTTGATCTGTCGCTTAGCACGCTCCTTGATCTGTCGCTTAACACGCTCCTTGATCTGTCGTGTCGCTTAGCACGCTCCTTGATCTGTCGTGTCGCTTAGCACGCTCCTTGATCTGTCGTGTCGCTTAGCACGCTCCTTGATCTGTCGCTTAGCACGCTCCTTGATCTGTCGCTTAGCACGCTCCTTGATCTGTCGCTTAGCACGCTCCTTGATCTGTCGCTTAACACGCTCCTTGATCTGTCGTGTCGCTTAGCACGCTCCTTGATCTGTCGCTTAGCACGCTCCTTGATCTGACGCTTAACACGCTCCTTGATCTGACGCTTAGCACGCTCCTTGATCTGACGCTTAGCACGCTCCTTGATCTGACGCTTAACACGCTCCTTGACCGGACGCCTAACACGCTCCTTGACCTGTCGCTTAACACGCTCCTTGACCTGTCGCTTAACACGCTCCTTGACCTGTCGCTTAGCACGCTCCTTGATCTGTCGCTTAGCACGCTCCTTGATCTGTCGCTTAGCACGCTCCTTGATCTGTCGCTTAACACGCTCCTTGATCTGTCGTGTCGCTTAGCACGCTCCTTGATCTGTCGCTTAGCACGCTCCTTGATCTGTCGCTTAACACGCTCCTTGATCTGTCATGTCGCTTAGCACGCTCCTTGATCTGTCGCTTAGCACGCTCCTTGATCTGTCGCTTAGCACGCTCCTTGATCTGTCGCTTAGCACGCTCCTTGATCTGTCGCTTAACACGCTCCTTGATCTGTCGCTTAACACGCTCCTTGATCTGTCGTGTCGCTTAGCACGCTCCTTGATCTGTCGCTTAGCACGCTCCTTGATCTGACGCTTAGCACGCTCCTTGATCTGACGCTTAGCACGCTCCTTGACCTGTCGCTTAGCACGCTCCTTGACCTGTCGCTTAACACGCTCCTTGACCTGTCGCTTAGCACGCTCCTTGACCTGTCGCTTAGCACGCTCCTTGACCTGTCGCTTAACACGCTCCTTGACCTGTCGCTTAACACGCTCCTTGACCTGTCGCTTAACACGCTCCTTGATCTGTCGCTTAACACGCTCCTTGACCGGACGCCTAACACGCTCCTTGACCTGTCGCTTAACACGCTCCTTGACCTGTCGCTTAACACGCTCCTTGACCTGTCGCTTAACACGCTCCTTGACCTGTCGCTTAACACGCTCCTTGACCTGTCGCTTAACACGCTCCTTGATCTGTCGCTTAACACGCTCCTTGATCTGTCGCTTAACACTTTCCTTGACCTGTCGCTTAACACGCTCCTTGACCTGTCGCTTAACACGCTCCTTGACCTGTCGCTTAACACGCTCCTTGATCTGTCGCTTAACACGCTCCTTGACCTGTCGCTTAACACGCTCCTTGACCTGTCGCTTAACACGCTCCTTGACCTGTCGCTTAACACGCTCCTTGATCTGTCGCTTAACACTTTCCTTGATCTGTCGCTTAACACTTTCCTTGATCTGTCGCTTAACACGCTCCTTGATCTGTCGCTTAACACGCTCCTTGATCTGTCGCTTAACACGCTCCTTGATCTGTCGCTTAACACTTTCCTTGATCTGTCGCTTAACACTTTCCTTGATCTGTCGCTTAACACTTTCCTTGATCTGTCGCTTAACACTTTCCTTGATCTGTCGCTTAACACGCTCCTTGATCTGTCGCTTAACACTTTCCTTGATCTGTCGCTTAACACTTTCCTTGATCTGTCGCTTAACACTTTCCTTGATCTGTCGCTTAGCACGCTCCTTGATCTGTCGCTTAGCACGCTCCTTGATCTGTCGCTTAGCACGCTCCTTGATCTGTCGCTTAACACGCTCCTTGATCTGTCGCTTAACACGCTCCTTGACCTGTCGCTTAACACGCTCCTTGACCTGTCGCTTAACACGCTCCTTGACCTGACGCTTAACACGCTCCTTGACCTGACGCTTAACACGCTCCTTGACCTGACGCTTAACACGCTCCTTGACCTGTCGCTTAACACGCTCCTTGACCTGTCGCTTAACACGCTCCTTGATCTGACGCTAAACACGCTCCTTGACCTGTCGCTTAACACGCTCCTTGACCTGTCGCTTAACACGCTCCTTGACCTGTCGCTTAACACGCTCCTTGACCTGTCGCTTAACACGCTCCTTGACCTGTCGCTTAACACGCTCCTTGATCTGACTCAAGCAGATCTGTTCTGTGGCCAAACAACCAGCTACCTTAATATGAGAGAAGCACAGAGACGGTGATGTCAACCACGCACACGCACACACACACGCACACACACACACAATTTCTGTACATTCTCAATTATAAACGTTGGGATGATGAGAACAGGGGTCACAGGGGGCGTCGTGGCGCAGGGGGGTAGACCGGGTGCGCTGGGAACCGCAAGGTTGGTGGTTCAAGTCCCGGCTGCCGCGTGTCTCAAGTCGAAGTGTCCCTGAGCAAGACACCTGACCCCTCATTGCTCCTCGGGCGAAATGTTTTCACCTTTTGGGCCGTGGGTTTAAAGTGTAACGTAAGTCTCTTTGGATAAAAGCGTCTGTTAATGACCTGTAATGTGACGTAATATGATCCGCACACACATCCTGACCCTGCACCCTGTTTGAAGGCACCGGACCAGATGTGGCTGTTTGTTGGAGAACGTCAGCTCTCCACCTTTATCTTCTGCCCTCCAGCCACAGAATGTGCATTAAAGCACAAGTCTGCACAGCAGGAACATATTTAGACGTTTGACCTTTGCTCGAACATTTCTATGACTTTGACTCTCTGAACATTTTGTGTTTGATGTCTCAGGATTTTATGGCAAACTAGCATCTGGTTTGTCTGCTGCACGGTTCAAAAAAGTGAACTGGTGTAAACAAACTGTTCAGAGACAAGAATATGACGGTTAAGAAAAAAATAAATGTTGGACGAATGGAATGTGATGAATTTCATTTTTTATTTTGTATTTCTGTGAAAGACAAATTGAAACAGAGGGAAGATTTGGGATCATTTGTGAAAATAGAATATGTTGATATTGTGGTAGACGTATTCATTTTCCTATCAACCGTTGGATGAGAATATTTAAACCAACCTCTAGTTAAGTCAGCTTAGCTTAGCTTGAAGCGGGGGAAGCAGCTAGCCTGCCTGTAGAGGTTGAAGAAAGGAAGAAAGTTAATTATTAGCGTAAAACTACAACTCTTCATACCGTCTGTATTAGTGAGACAGACAGAGATCGGCTGGCTGGTTTTCCTAGTTCCCAGTCTTCAGCTAAGCTATGCTAAGCTATGCTAAGCTGGATATCTGACAAATGAAGGTGTGTCAATCACCTCAACTAACTCTTGGAATTAAAGTGATTAAATGTATTTCATTAATAAAGTGTAAAACTTGTCCTTTTTGTAAAGCTGCTGGCACCAAAATGAGATATTTTATCAAAAGCCCAAATGAATAAAATGTAAAAGTGGGTCATTTGAGGACCATTCATTTTATAGTTCATATTCCTGGAAGCCTTTTCCTGAAGCTTAGCGGTAGTTTGTAGACGGATGGAGGTGTAGTGGTGATCATTTATATTCCCCTGAGAGAAGCAGGTCTACATGGACTCAACGCGCGCAAAACTTTAAATTCCAGAGACGTTGAATTGAAGCCATATATGGAAAAGGTCTTGAGTTGATGATGCAGTTCTTTATAATAAAGTTGACAAAGCTGGGAAATGAGTTACAGAGATCATTAGATGTTTCCTCAATTCAGCCCTCAAGGAAAAGCAAATTACCAAAAGCACGAGAGAAAATGCAAACCCAAGCAGACATGTTGATGCCATGAAACACCGACCGTGGGACCTGCTTTTAATGCAAACATGACAAACTGGGGTTAAAGTGTTGCTATAGTGCAGAGGTCACTAACTGGTGGACTGCAGTCCGGAATCCGCCGTCCCATCCGGACCAAAAGCTAAAAAACGCTTGTGATTTAAACGTGATGGCGCACTTTTTTTGGTCGTCTTTACGTTAGTGGCTTAAAGCCCCGATCGCATCCCAGTTAAACCGATCCACGTGGTACCGCTCAACCAACCGAGCCTTTGCATTCCAGGCACGGTGAGGATATCGTCTCAATAGAAGAACAGGGGAAAGTGGACAGCGAAAGTAGAGCATTGAATCCATAATGGACGGACTGGTTTCTGTTCTTACTTCATACAGAGAACCCGTTTAAACGGCATCATGAGCTGGAGGAGGAGAACGGCCCTGATGAATTAAGACCGGGTTTAACGTTCTGACAGGAATGTTCACCTCTTCACATTTGAGTTGAATACGAGACATGAGCGATCACACGCATGTAAAGCTGCTGTGAACACACACACACGCGAGGCTGTTCCTTCATGGTTTCTGCACATTTACTGGTAACCTTGACGACGACACATACACAGCTGCATCAGCTCCGAGTCCTCTTACCCGAAGATATGCACACACACACACACACACACACACACACACACACTATGTAAGAGAGTATTTCCAGCTGCAGAACAGGATGAGTGTGAAAGCCGAATGGATAAACTAAGAAAAACAACAGTATGAGAGAAGCGAATTGAGTAAAACTAAACCAAAGAGAAACAACTAAATAAAAAGAGTTATAATTATAATACGCTTTAAAGAGCCCAGTAGAAAAGAAATATGTATGTGAACCCATGAAACGAAACATGTGACTCACATCCTGTCCGTGCACTCTGCCAAGAAGGGATTGGGGAAAGATAAAATGTGACCGAGGAGCAACTGGAAAAAAGGAGACAAAGAGGCAGACTCACATCGCGGCCTGGTTCTCCGGGGTCTCCGTCATCTCCTTTGGGTCCAGGAGTTCCCGGGCTACCCTGAAGGTCACACAGCAAATGTCAAAGGTCAAGAAGCGTGACAATCCATTTCACACCGCTGGCAGTCAACTTCAAACATGGACGCTTGGGGTTAACGTGTATATGTGAAGTACTTTGGGTGGCCAATCTAATCCAGTTTGGTCTACAAATTAGATTAAAAAGCTAAAACCAATGTAACCCAGTCAATCTATTCATCCAGATTACATCAGTTGTGGACACATATTTGCCCAACATCCGATTTCTAATAAAAGTCTGAATAAAATAGAAATTGGACAACTTACCGGCTCACCGGGTGGTCCCCGGGACCCAGGATAACCCTAACAAAAGACATAGATGTTGAGAATCAAGCAAGTGGACCACAGTTTGTCATACGGTGCGAGCATCAACCCCCTTTAACCCTCACCTGGAAACCAGGACAACCCGCCGTCCCATTACCTGCCGCGCCATTTTCTCCCTGAAATTCAGAAAGAGATTGACTCCGGGATTCCTGCTCACACACAGGCCTCCTGGCAGCACACGATGGATGGCAAACATCTGTCCCCCACACTCACCCTCGCCCCTATCTGGCCTCGGTCTCCTGGAGCGCCTTTGATTCCTCGCCGCCCTTTGGGTCCCTTGGGGATGAAATGAAAGATTAGAAAGACAGGAAATGGGTTTGTTGAAAACCGATGTTCACGTGTGAATAATTCATAACAATCTTTTACAGGTTATTTCTATTTGAGCCGTAGATTGAGTGATGATGCGTCGAACATACATGAGTTACAATGACTGCTGATTGCACAGTAAGCTGCACATGTTTACAGACTTGGGAATTGAATTGATGGTACAGATGAAGCGGTGAAGTTGCATTAGGCTGCACAGTTTGATGTAATCAGCAGAATGTGTTGGACTCACTTCTGGTCCAGATGGGCCTTCGTCTCCTCTGTAGCCGGGCGCCCCGGGTTTACCAGCCTGGCCCTGGAAAACAACGAGAGCCCGTTAAATCACTGCTAACCACATAAAGCACCGCTTTACGAAACGTACCAGCGAGCCGCGACAATATTTTATAACCAACACGACTTTGACTGCCTCATTTCTACACCGTTGTCATTAACGGCCATTAACTCTCATTTAGAAGCCTGTTTGAAGCTACACGTCAACTTTTTAGGTTTAAACAGTTATTTGGAATCAGATCGAAGGATCAATAGTAAAACCATCATGGAGCTTGAAACAAAGCTGGGCTTGTTTAGCACGAAGACGAGCGGCCCGATTCTCTCAGTTTCTAGTGCATTTGATTTATAGGACAGTAAACAGGACTGAGACTGTTGAATTGTTGCCATCTCCTGACAATAAACAGCTGTGTCCAGCTGTTGCAAGAAACCCCTCAGTCCTTTCGTTGCAGCGAGGTCACACTGTTGAAACAGAACAAGTATCTTGTAGTAAATGAAGTTATTTTTTGGTCAAACACGTGTTTTACAGCAAACGGTTTCCTTTTATTTCAAGTCAGCGGTGCCTAAAAATGTCCCCAAATCTACTGTTAATATTAAGACCTGCATACATTTAATACGGCATACTACGACCCATTTAACCAATGAAGATGAAATAGGGCACAACACTGCGTGGGAGGATACAGTGGTTCCTTTAGTGCAGGAGGTGTCACATATTCCATGTTTCCGTTCTTTACCATTCGTTCAGCTCCGATGAGGCAGAACGCACAAGAGAGCCATTGAAAGGAGGTTAAACAACGAATGCTTGAAACATATTATTATTATTATTACACTGCAAACCGTACTGAGGCTTTGGCCGGAGCCGCGGGGAGAAGAACTGAGTCAGAGGGGAAAGACTGAGTGTTGGCGAGTGGGAATCAGAGGAGTGAGCGGCTGCCAGGTTTGCCTGTTTAAGCGTCTGCACCCAACAACGCGAAAATACGAATGCACGCGCACGAGGACTCGCCTGTGCACGGACTGATCGACTGGGAAAAAAAAGGTTGCTACCAGAGAGAAAGGCGGCGGCTCCTATTTGCCTCCGGTGTGAGTCTGTGTGAATATGAGTGAGGGTCTTACTGGTTCACCGTTGGAGCCAGTCAAGCCCTCCCTGCCCTGCTCTCCACGCGGCCCTGGATCCCCCTGGACGAGAACAGACGTGTTATCAGGCGTGTTAAGGAGACGACAGCAGCAGGAGGTACGTGTAATCAAACAACATTTCCCATGAATGTCTATGGATGCTGAATGCGATGCTGTCATCTCACCGCGTCTCCTCTTGGACCTCGGTTCCCAGAGGAGCCCTGCTCGCCTTTCTCTCCGACTTCTCCCTACGAGGGATTTAAAACATGTTAATAATGTCCCGTTTTGGCAGCTGTGACACACGCACTGGTTTCAAAGCCGATATTGACTCTACTTACGGTTTCGCCGTTACTTCCGTCATCTCCAGGTGGGCCCTGAAAGACACACACAAGGCAGGAGGTTAGACGGGCCGCTAACGAAGTCGATGCTTGTGCCGTTGTCAGGAGACTCGTCGCTTACGTCATCGCCGCGCTCTCCTTTGTCGCCGTTGTTCCCGGGCCGGCCCACCTCCCCCTGTCACAACACAGACATTCGCACATGCGTCAGAATCGCGGCTCGGTTCAGGGCACTTTGGACTGATTGTGCTTCTCTGTGCGCGGATCAACCTCGGGTCCCGGCTGGCCGTTGTTCCCGGGCCGTCCTGGTCCGCCGTCTTTTCCAGGATCTCCCTAAAACGAGCGCAACACGTGACATTACACATTACCGAAAGGCTATTTGAAATCGTATATATGTATATGTGTATATGTTACTTTTCCTCCTTTCAGTCCATAAGGACCAGCGTCTCCCTTTGGTCCAGGATCTCCCTGCAGGCCCTGGAAGCGGAAAACGAAATCACAGATTGTGTCTCAGGATCAGCAGCAGCTGAAGCCACAACACTAAATCCTGCGCTGGTTTACAGTGCGACTGTACGGCTTCATTAAACAGCCTGACAGGAGGGAATGTAAACGCCGCCAGCAGGACGTGAGCCAAGCGCTCCTAAACACAACGTCTGTAAACTATGCTGCTGAGTGTAGAGATACAGGGAGAGAAACTAACAAGGCCTGGTAACGTCCAGTCATTGGACCCCATCTGGTTGGGAGTTTTCTTTGATGATTTCAATCTTTAAAGTCAAAATGCAATAACGGGATTATTGTGAGCTTGATTTATGCTACTCACGTTCAATCCGGGGGATCCTTTACAACCAGGAAGACCAGCGAAACCATCTTCACCCTAGAACGGGGAACCAGTGAACTCTTCAAACAACGTTATGGAACCAACAAAAGAACATCCAGGGAAGCAGATTCATAGTGTTGGATGTTTTGGGTCTATAACTCACCTTGGATCCATCGATGCCATCATTTCCCCTTTGACCTTTCTCTCCCTAAAATTGAGTCGGGAATAAAGAGGACGGTAGAGATACTAGACAGAAGAAGAATGAAGTCATTGAGTGAGAAGTACCAGAGAGCTGCTGGGAGGAGCTCACCTTGTAGCCCTTGTGTCCTCGATCCCCCTGCAGATAAAACACACCAGTGAGCCACGTCCATGAATTACACACCACAAAGCAAACCGCAGATCACAAGCTGTGTTGCTCTGAGCGTACCTTTCCTCCTTTGCCACCTCGGTCTCCCTGGAAACAGATAAACACACGTCAGAATCTCGCCACACGCAGCAAAATGTAAGTGAGTCGAGTAAAGTCTCGAAAGCCTAAAATGAACATTATGGAGAAAACGACCTTCATATTCATTCAAGACCACAATATGAAAAATAGGTAACGTATGTAGATGTAACCCTTAATAAGTGGATGTCCTTCATTGGGTGCACGTTACCTTCATCCCACCGTAACCACCAGGACCAGGATCTCCAATACTTCCCTGTAACAAAGAGGTACGGATATCAAACAATGGAATGAGACGTCCAATCAACCTGCACGAGGGTTTCGGATATCTGATTGTGGATGGAACCTACCGGGTTGCCATCGTCTCCTTTCTCTCCTGGCATCCCGGGTCTCCCCGTCTCTCCCTGTGCAGAGGAGGACAACAGGTGAGCAAAGTAAAGTTCTGTGCCTTTGTTTATTTTGCTGCTCTTGATATCGTATCTCACCTTAGAGCCGATATCTCCCTTTCGTCCCGGAGACCCATCGGGAGCCTGCAGATGAAACAACAAAATAGAAAAAGGTGAAGCGAGCGCTCAGAGAACAGAGATAAAGAAGAATGAATGTTCGCGACGTGATGGTGATACTTACAGTGCAGTCGTAAGAGCAACACTGAGGGAAAGAGAGGAAAGATTATGATTAACACGTTGAAACGTTCTACGTAGAAGCCTTTGGTGTTAAATCAGAGAAGCAGACGTGGGATGACGCCACGTCTTCTGCTCTGATAGTTTATTCAGGGCTGAGCAATGCGTCCGTTATTTAACACAGAGCTGCAGCAATTTTGTTGGCGATACAAAAGCAACAGATTGTGAATATCGCTGCAATCTGCTTTCAGCTTCCTGTGTCGTCCTGAGTGACCCGCCTCGTTTCCTGAGTATGAGTCTACGTGACGTAAAGCCCAGAAAGAACCAGAGGACGGTAATTAGGTGAAAAGGGACCACAAAAAAAGATCCAACATCTCAACTACATTACATTCATTTATTGCACCTAAAATAAACCTCAAGTAGCAACGAACAAATATCTCCACTTTAATGGAGATTTAATCTGTAAATATTTATTTGCTGTTCAGGCCAAATATGTGACTTTATTTTGTCTTAATCCAAAAACACTTCTGCCGTTGAAACGTATTAAGAAATAAATTAATAAATATTCCCTAATTTCAAACAATTCAGTCAGAATTAAATATTTTATTTCAAAGATTTTTTAACTAATATGTTTTGCCCTAGATTAACAAAACTATTTAGTGAACGCAGCACAGTAACGCATGCAGGAGTCTTCTTCACACGTAGATACAAAAATGTCATTGACTTCCATTTAAAAACCGCTCACCGTATCCTTGGTCTCGTTGGTCTGAAAAGGCAAATAAAACAGAGTTAGTCAAAAGTACACGAGTTGAATTCTGTTCGTGCTGCAGAGAGGAGAGGAGGACACGTACGATTAGATTAATGATGGTTCGAATGGTTTGGATCTTGGAGGTTCTGGTGTCGTCTGCAGCAGTGAAGTTCTGTCTGTACTTTGGGTTTGTGGCAATGAGGGACAGCCTGGTTTCCTGCAAAGAGATAAAGAGGTAAAACATCATCACATCAACGATGTACTTTCTGATGGAGCCGTGTTTAGTCCTCCTGCTATTACACACACCACTTATTGCTTATAGACCTTGCTGTTGGATTATTGGGTAAAAACTGAATAAAGACTACAAAAGACTTGTTGAATCAATCATCACGCGACTGGATTCCTATTTTATATTTAGGTCCACATTAGCACTAAGGGCACGTTTAAAATGGATTCAAAATTTCTAGCATAGACGGATAGATAGATACAAAGTTGTTTTAATCAAAGAAAATATGCATAACTATTTAACATGAGAAGATTGTCTACATCGTCAGGACTGTGTGGAAATGTGTGTGTGTGTGTGTGTGTGTGTTTTGTACCTCCTGGTCGGGTGAGATGGCGACAGAGAAGACTTTGACACCATATTGCTTGGCTTCGTTAACAGCCTCCTGCACGCCGCCACATGGCTCTTTGTAGCCCGTGAGAGGATGACCGTCAGTCACGACCACGATGTACTTGTTCTCGTGGTAGTGCGAGCCCCTGCAAGCCCACACACACACCTTGGGATATGGCCTTCCTCTGCCTCGCACTTGTTTCTGTGTGTATTGTCCTTACCTGATGATCACCTGACCGAGCCCCATCTTGATGGCGCAGTCGGTGTATGTGCCCTTGCCGATGTAGTCGATGCCCCGGATGTCGGCCTTCAGGGCCTCGCGCTCCGTCCGCAGGTCGCTCAGCCCGCGGATGAGTTTGACCTCGTCACTGTAGTGCAGAGCTCCCGAGTTCCACCTCAGGGTGCGGTCGCATCGGTGGCGCCTGGCGTTCAGCACAGTGACAACACAGGGCCGGCGTGTAAATAAGTCAATTTGAGCACTAAGTACCGCACTTCACCTGCCGGTTCTTATATTTTACCTTTGAAACCCTTGATGAACAAAGTATTAATTGAATATGTAGCCTTAGTAGACCACTATATTGAAATGGTAACAGTGTTTCACTGCCTCTGGTGGTTAGAGGGTCCAGTCTGTGATGGCCGTGGTCTTTGGGGACGTCCCAGACTGAACCTCGACAGGTTGAACCACGGTTCCTCTTTACGTTACATTTTGGGATTGGGTGTGTGGACGTGTGTGTGCTGGTGACGTACATTTCCTTGAGTTCATCTATGAAGTCGTTGGTGAATCGTTTAATCTGGTCGATATAATAGTTGGGAGGCTTCTGTCTGAGGGCGACGCTCTCAGATGTATCCAGCACGAAGAAAAGGTCAACCGGACAATCTGTTCACAAAAGAAACAAAGATGGCCGTCAGCAAATCTCACTCATTGGACAAGTTCCAACATGGTAACCCTGGATTTAGAAAAGCCTATTGGGTGGTCGAGGTTGTCTTCGGTCAGCTGAAGTCTCAAGAGAATCTTCCACAACCACAAGCCTAACAATGTATTTACGAAGCAGTAGATCCCAAAAGCCTGTACAGCAATCCTTCAGGTGAGGTCATGGTAGGTCCCACTACTGCAGCACCGGAGGCCTGGCCTAATCCAACCTGATGCACTCCATCTCTATACAGGTGCACAGGTGGAGGCCTGTTGGGACCCACCACATGGCCGTCAGGGTGCACACCTGTACAGGTGGTGCAGGGTACCTTGGCAGGGAAACAGGCGTGTGGTGCCGTCACCTGCTTTGGTTCTTGTCCACATTCATCAGTTGGTAGAACGTTGTCTGCTTTACACCCCAACCCTGATCAAACTGAGCCCAGTGAGTCAACCTCGGCCGCTCTCAGCGGGCTCGGCTACGGTTGCCCTCCGCAAATAAAGGCGACTTCAGAAAATGCTTCACCCAAAGTCAACAAACATCTGGGCCATAACGGGCAGCAACCATCACTTCAGCACACAACATGTGACATGCACCATAACGAGATCAGCATGGGAGACCACAGGTGAAGATCCAGGACTTACCCTCCAACCTCTCCCTTAGGTTCAGCGTCTGCGCTCCAGCCAGCGCGACGCACAGCAGCGCGAGGAGACCTCCAAGAGTCTCCATGGCTAAACCGCAAACAAGTCAGTGAAAGGAAACCAACAGCGAACTCCCACCGACAGGAAAACAACAGCGAACCGCTCCGACACCGAGCCCGGTACCGCTAAACTGATTTGGTAAACTTTTGGTGCTCCAGCGCTCCGCCGCAGTTTGTCCGAAGCGATACGCGGAGGGACCAGAGCGCAGGATGAGGGGAGGAGAGGGGGGAGGGGGGAGAGGGGGGAGGGAGGAGGGAGGGAGGAGACGGATGAAGTTCACGCGCCTTTTCTGGAAACTGGTGTGTGGGAATAGACTTGAACGCGCACGGGCCAAACGGTTTACACGGAGTCCTCCTGCTTCCTTAAAAGGTCCACGGGGACACGCGCAGGAATAAACACCGCAGCGGACCTGCGGGTCAGGCTGTGCGTCTGCTCCGATGCAGGACAGGGGGACAGGGGGATAGGGGGTCCCGCACGTGGGAACTGATCTATGAACGTCCTCACAACAGGACGCGTTGGTGCCAGTTGTTTTGTGCCTTGCAGACAAAGAACAGCACACTGACGTCACTTCATCGACCCTAATGAGAAGCAGCTGACGCATCTTGAAACCCTTTCGGTGGGCGGGGGTAGGAAAACATCTGGATCCCCTCGGCTTCCAGACCTGACATCAACCTTAAGCCAAGAGGGGGAGGACGAGGAGGAGGGGGGGGACTGTAAAGCAGGAAGGGACACAGCGCCACCTAGTGCTCCTCAGAGGGGGGGGGGGGGGTCTAGGAAAGAACCTGGTGGAGCACAGATGTGCTTCGTGGGAGGACGGGTGTACGGCGTCTGGCCACAACTCACATTTTCCACTGAGCTCACTTTTCCAGGGAAGAAGGAGCCGGCTGCCTGGGGAAGGAACTTTATTACTATAAAACCTGAGGAATTCATTAGCAAACACTCGGTTTTCCTTGTTCCTTGTACAGAAGAGGGCACGTATTTTACTGTCCTGACTTGTGATCCGTGACCTCAGCAGAGTCCAGAGGAGCCACAGTCATGAAGATAAGACTTTCTAAAGCAAAGAGCTTCTGCGTAATGTTTTTTTGGGCACAGGCCTGTTGGCAGAGCGGACCGAGCCCAAGTTTCCACCGAACCCCGATGCCGGGGGGAGAAGATTAGCATTTATGAGTCAGAGAAAGAACGTTTAGTGCGGGCCGGTTTTTTTAACGTGGTTTCTAACATCTTGTAACATTTAACACACCACCATAAGTCATCTTTGGGGTTGATCCCTCTGTGAATGGCAAAGATTGTTGTCTGGTTCCATAGAAAACTACTATGCAAAAGTGACCGCAAATGACGTGAGACACACATGAAACAAGGAAACTGGGGGGGAAGAAACAGCCAATATCATCCATCAGAAACATGAAAGTCACAGCGGGACACGTGGAAGAGATCGCGCCCACTGACGGATGTGAAGCGAGGCTCAAACGGGCTTTGCTGGTACGACGAACCCTGATGGACTCTCAGATGCCGCCGGGCGCCACATCAGGAAATGTCAGGCTAATGAGGACTTCTAACCAGCCAAATGGAGTTAATGACCGGAAATGGGCCGACTTCCGCCGCACCGAACGTGTCGTTAGTCTCTAGACGCGTTTTCCGTTGGCTCCAGTGTTGCAGATATACTTTTAGTTCATCACTCATTGGTTTCCCATCGCCGACACCAACGCACAACCAGGCAAGTGAACAGTGTTTGCCGGTCAGCTGCTGCCCCTTAGTGGAACACCGTCACTCGCTCACTTCTGAGAACCATTGCACACGTGTTCCTCCGTGAGTGAATAAAATCATCATGGATAACTCAGGTTAATTTAATTTGAAATGTCTCAAAACAAACAATTCGATATATACAGTTCCAGTCAAAAGTTTGGACACACTTGAATTGAATGCGAAATTGTGTCAAAACTCTTGACTGGTTCTGCATAGATATATTTATATAGAAAAAGGCCTATTGGGAGAAAGACAAGTTGAAATAGATGGTGCCGTCATAATTGCTTTTGAATTTTACAACATTTGTATTTCAGCGTATTTACAGAGAGCTGATTCACCTCCATCACTATCAAGGACCTCTCAAAAATATATATTTTCATTAATATTACAACTTCTGAACATACAGCATCTCACCACAAATATCCAGAATGACATCAAACATGTTCATGCATAAGAAACGGACGCTGGGAAAGAAAGAGAGCCGATGTAAAGACTCACTTTCACTTCCCTGCTGAGAAGATCGACACCACTCGTGTTTAATCATCTGCAACCGAGCAAATAACTAAACTACTTTTACTTTAAATATTTTAAAAGTCCCCAGATGACTTTACAGCGAAGAGGAACCCGCGTTCCTCCGTGAGCGGCTCGGCTCATTGGTCCCGACTCAGTTCACGTTGGAGTGGCTCTTCAGGTGCCTCCTCAGGTGGTTCAGACAGGTGTAGGTCTTGGGGCAGATCTGGCAGTGATACGGCCGCACCCCCGAGTGGTTCAGCATGTGCTGCTTCAGCACACTCCCGTCGGAGAAGGCCTTCCCGCACTGCGTGCACACGTACGGCCGCTCCCCCGTGTGCACGCGCATGTGGACCGTCACCTTGTGCGCCATGGTGAAGCCCTTGCCGCACACCGTGCACTTGAACGGCCGCTCGCCGGTGTGCGTGAGCCTGTGCGTGCGCATGGCCCCCATCTGGGAGAAGGCCTTGCCGCAGTCGGGGCAGGCGTGCGGCTTCTCGCCCGTGTGCACGCGGGTGTGACTGCGCAGTCCTCCCGCGGTGGAGAAGCACTGGGAGCAGTGGGTGCACTGGTAGGGCCGCTCGCCCGTGTGCGTGCGCATGTGCTGCTTCAGGTCGTAGCGGTTCCTGAAGCCGCGGCCGCAGACCAGGCAGCTCTCGGGCCGCTCGTCGTTGTGCCGCAGCTCGTGGTTGGCCAGGCACTTTTCGGACAGGAAACACTTGCCGCACTCCTGACACTGATAGGGTTTCTCGTGGTCTACCCTCTGGTGGTACTTCAGCTCGCTGATGCCGGGGAAAGTCTCGTCGCAGTATCGGCACCGGAACCGATGGTTGGGGCTGTAGGGGAGCTGGTGCTCGCTCATCTGATGGTTCCTCAGCAGGTGGGCCATCTTGAAGGTCTTCCCGCAGTGGGAACACTCGTATTTGGTCAGCAGCTGGACACACTGGTGTCTCACGCGCTCGTGCAGGGACCTGAACTGGCACCCGCACTTTGTGCAAATGTGGGAAGCATTTTTACACTTGCGCTTCCTGTGCCGGGAGAGGTGGGCCTCCGTGCGGAAGGCTTTGCCGCACTGAGAGCACTTGTAAGGCTTCACCGCCGTGTGGAACCTCTGGTGCTCGAGAAACTCGAAGCGATACTTGAAGCTCCTCCCGCACAGCGGGCAGTTATGTGTGACCCGTCCCCGCGGGTACGCCGCTTTGATCGACGCTTTCCTGGAGGACAGCGACGCCGAGGACGTCCGATGAGCGGAAACGCTCTTCCTACGTTTGCCTCGGCTCGTTAGCGCGGCCGCCTCCAGGTCGCCGACCTCCTCGTGCCGTTCTTCGTGCTTGGTCAGACACTTGGAGGAGATGAAGCTCTTGCCGCACCGCTTGCACTGGTAGGGCTTGTCATGATCGACCTGCTGGTGGTACTTCAAGTCCCCGATCCCTGAGAAACCCACGCCGCAATGGCTGCACTTGAAGAGGCGGCTTTGCACGTGAGTGAGCAGGTGCTCTTTCAAGCTGCTGGACTTTTGAAAGCTTTTCCCGCAGTGCCCGCAGTTGTAGTTGCGGCCACGCTTTGGGCAGTGGTGCCTGAATTTGTCCAGCGAGGTTGGAAAACTGTTCCCGCATTTAATGCACAGATAGGCGGCGTTCTTGCATTTGCGCAGCCGGTGGCCGGCCAGCAGCGTGGCGGTTCGGAACGCCCTGCCGCACTCGGAGCAGTTGTAGGGCTGCAGCCCGCTGTGCACCCGCTGGTGCTCCAGCAGGACGGAGTGGTGCTTGAAGCACTTGTCACACTCGGGGCATTTGTGCGTCCCCGACTGCTGCCTCCTGCGAGGGGACGAGGAGATCTCGGCCCTCTTCGGCGATTCGGGAAAGTCCGCCGAGGTGGAAGGGTGAGTGGACAGCTCTTCGTCGAACATGACGATCTGAGGAACGCCGTTGTTGACGTCGTCCTCGTCCTCGTCACAGGCGCCCGGGTGGGACGCGATGGCCACTTCCAGCGATGGAGGCAGAGCCAGAGAGGGAAGGAGAAGATCGTCCGACTGAAACGGAGCTGCGGGGGGAAACGGGAGGTGAATGAACAGTCGTCCCTCCTCTTCCTCGACTAACACACACGAGGACTTTCGTTGGCAGCGATCGTGTACGTACCGACAGCACACTTAGCCAGTTTCCCGTGACACTGTTTGCTTTGCAGAAGAAATTTAAGATCGTCTCCGTTGGAGACACACTGCATGTACTCCTCGAGGACAGCGGGCGCAGCGCTGATCCAAGACGCCGTCTGTGTACGAAAGAGCCAGAAAGCAAAAAGAGTTGAAAGGTCTCCTAATTTATTGACTCCATGTTCTATTACTGCAGAAGTTCTTTATACCTGTTTGAAATCTGGAATAGGCAGCAGCTCCTCCAGTCTGGTGAAGAATTCACAAACCAGAGTCTCCAGTGCGGTGTCGAAGTCTGGCCCGTACTCCACTGGAAACACATTCTGTCAGATCGGGAAAGTGCAATCAGTAATCTTCAGCACATGGGAATATCTTCAAAGATTACAATGGCAGTAGCAACATTTAGTTTAGTAAAACTGTGATCGATAACTGGATGTATAACATGCGAGTTGTGGTGGATCATTTAGCGCACTGTGTGAGTGGAGAGTGGTTTCACCTTGAGGAAGTGTTCTCTGCCGTGGGTGTCTTCAATGAGGCCCTGCACCAGCTTCATGAAGTTTGCCTCTGGGGCCTCAATTACAGGATCATTGGTCTGGGTTTGAAAAAGACAAACAAAAAAAACACATTGAGTCTGTCAAATTCCTTGTTTGTCGAACAGATTTTGCCAATAAATGTTCCCGATTCCTGATCGGTTTGATTAAAATGTCAGAAAATAGTGTTAAATGCAAAGATTTACTCATGACTTTTAATAGACCGTTTGAGCATTCTGACAAAACCAATCCACTTTCTGTCCGATGGCCTTTTGATCTAAAGACCCTTTTTCCTACGTAACGAACTCCCTGAAAGATTCGATTCACTAGAAGTGCCAACCACTGAGGAGACAGAGGACCCGCATGGGCCGACCCCTCCAAAAGACACAAATAATGCTTTAAAAAATAAACGTGGTATTATTATTTTAAATACCTTTGGTCCAAATGATGTCTTTACTATAGCATAATTCATATGCAGGAAATGAAGGAGGCCTGACTGAGGGCACCACTGCAAGTCCACCTCTTTAAAAAAGGTCATATAGTTTCCTGAGAGAAAGCCAGAAAAATTCCCCTTTGGTTCTCCTTCTTCACTTGGAAGACTTTGGTGTGGAAGGAGAGTGAAACGTCTTTGCAACTGCACATGGCAAAGCATCATGTGACATGACGATAAAGGCTGTGGTTAGGAAACCTTTAGACCTTTACAGTGCAAACCAGAAATATTCAGTCAGAATCACTGGGACTTTTAAAACAAAGCGCAATTTTGAGGGACTTGAGCGTTTTGATCTCGTCTGTTAGCTCACCAATGACCAGAAAACTACTGTTGAAGATACGGGTTGACTTTGAGGCCCTGTGTTTTCAAAACGCGTCAAGCACGGAAGTTTCCGTGTGAAAAAAAGAATTCATCACCATTAGACGAGACAAAAAACAGAAAATCCTGATCTTTCTCAGGTTGGAAACATTTTAAAATGATAAACAACTGTTGTATTAGCTGAATAATTATTTCGGTCCTTAACCAATCGATTATAACACTCACCTCCTCAATGCAAGATGTTCGGATTTGGTTGAGGTGGCTTTCAACAGCCTTGAGATCTTCCGGATGTTCGGAGCGCAGCAGCTCCAGAGTCGTCTAGAGGAAATCAAATTCACAATTTTCACTTTTCCACGATGAACTTCTGTGAAGCTTCTTATTCAATTGTTCTCTCCACACACGCGGTGGACTCACCCGTGCTCTCAGGCCCAGCGAGAGCAGCCGGCCTTCTCTTTTACTCATCAGTTCAGGAACAGCATCTGTCACCATGGATACGAACTCCTCCAGCTTCCCGTAGTGCTTTATGTTGCGCTGGCGAACCACTTCCCACATCACGGAGGACATCAGCCGGAGCGGTGGGACCAGGATTGCCAGCGAGGACAGCGGGACACTGAACTCTTCAAGAAGAAATTTGATTTGGTCAAATAAACGTAGAAATAAATAAACGAGCTGGGTGTGTATGACGTGACACGCGGTCACTTCCCTGTGGAACATAGCTATGGCGTGACTTAGAAGATACTGGAGTACTTGAGTTCATACTAGTTAACTTGGGTCTTTTGGCGCGCTCGTGATGACGGTGGTGCTTCCTGAGCGGGACGCGAGTCCGGTGCTGATCGGACTGAGCGTCCTGCAGCACCCGAGCATCCCGACGCCACCGTCTCCCCCGAGAGGGCAGCGGCTCGTGTCTTTAAAGCGCCAACTCACCGCATTTATAAAGCTGACGTCAAGTTCTGTTCGACATTACTGCACTTAGATCAAATAAACCCAGTGTGTACTTTGACACGTGGGAAATGGCCTCACGAGGGGCTTCCGTGGTGTAGGACCCGGTTAATAACGACTGAACGGGCTATTGCTAACTAACGTCAAGCCGAGCAAACAGTTCGGTTGCGTTTCACACGTTTAAAGATCACTTTGAACGTAGAAAAATGCTTCCAACAGGAAAACGTGATTGAACCCAAAGCCCCGAGTTAACGTGAACCATCGCTACCCGAGTAGCGAGGAGGCCGCTGACGTTGCCTGTTAAAACCGGCGTATTATCGGGAAAAACAATTCTGGTTCCAGGGATTAGTCGAGGCCCGATGAACCTGGGCTAATCCTTCGCTTTAGCTATTCAGCTAGCCAAATAAGCGATACAGAGCACGTATTGCAGAGCGTCGCAGGAGAATACGTACCCGTGTCGTTCATTTTGAATTCCTTTAATAGGGTTGAAAGGAAAAAACCATTACAACGGACTCTCTCTCATACTTTCGGTTAGCGTGTTAGGTAGCCGCGTACGGGGCTTCAGGCGCCAACTTCTTCCTGAAACACGTTGTTCATTCTGGGGGAGCAGCGGCCCAGTCAGTGTCAGTTTGTATCCGAGACGCTTGTTTTGCTGCACGGGGCCGCCCGCACAGGCAACGCGACTTCACCCGATTTAGCAAAATAACACGCACCGCCTCTGCGGACCAGCAAACGTGTGAATCTTCTTGTTTGTAGTTGTTTGTACTTCATAAACTGTGTATTTTTCATACCTCTCGTGTTTTCAATGTTGTGTACAAACTAAGTTGATTCGTTTTGAATATATATATAGTTATATTCGCTAAATCTATTGAAATAATTGTTTGCACTGTCTTTGGGATATAAAGTAGATTCAAAATCTCAATGGAATTATCCTGCATAAGGTTAAAAATCTATCTAGAACCCATCCGATTAAAAATAATTAATAATAAATAAAAAATAATATAATTTTTTAAGATCAGAAAAGGACTATGGTGAATGACCGCTGCAGGATGTCTAATGATGGATTTAACTAAGAATCTGGCTGTGCTCAGAAGCATAGACATGAAACACCCCATAGCTTAGTGGGAATTTACAGTTTGAGGAACAGAAAAACAGTAATACATTTTAATGTAATTACAGAGGATACAATGAGAATCAGTCACTGAAAACAGGAGATGGTGAGCGCTACAGAAGCTATTCTACAGTGCATGAAATCAACATCGCTACAGTCAGGATTACACGCTACAGGCTACTTGCACCAATACAAACAGTATTTGAGTTAAATCAAATGTCGATTGGTGGAATCAGACAGTCTGGTTTTGCACCACAGTGTGAGTCTTCAGGTGTCTCTTCAGGTGATTGTGGCACGTGTAGGCCTTCTCACACTGCTGACAAGCGTAGGGCCGCACGCCGGTATGAGTCATGGTATGTTTTTTCAATTCGTGGCCACGTGAAAACCCTCTCCCACACTCAAAACAGATGAAAGGACGCTCTCCGGTGTGAACGCGCATATGAACTGTCAATTTGCTCGCCATGGTGAACCCGTTCCCGCACACGGTGCACTTGTACGGCTTTTCCCCCGTGTGTGTGCGTCTGTGGATCTGCAGCTCGCCGGCTGAAACGAAAGCCTTGCCGCAGTCGGTGCACAGATACGGTTTCTCTCCGGTGTGGATCCTTATGTGGACGTTCAGGTTTCCTCTCGCAGAGAAACGCTTCCCACAGTACGTGCACTGAAAGGGCTTCTCACCCGTGTGACTGCGCATGTGGAGATTGAGCTCATGGCTGTTCCGGAAAGCTTTACCACAACACACACACACCTGGGTTTTCTGTCTCCTGTGCTGCAGCTCGTGAGCTGCCAAACTGGCCACAGAGCGGAAGTACTTCCCACACTGCGTGCACGGAGTGGACAGGTCGGCAGGATGGATCCTCTGGTGGGATCTCAACTCAGTAATGCTGGGGAACGCTTTCCTACACCGTCTGCACGTGAAGACCCGGCGCTGGCTGTGCGTCACCTCATGCTTACTCAGCAAGTGCTTCGTCTTAAAGCTTTTTCCGCATTGAGAACAGTCAAACTTTGGGACACAACACTGGTGTTTGAATCTCTCCTGCATTGATTGAAAACTACCCCCACACTTAATGCAAATATGAGCTGCTTTTTGGGCACCGTTTTCCGTCTGTGATAGGCCAGATCAGAGCTCCTCCTGTAGGCTTTCCCGCACTGCGAGCACTTGTAAGGGTTTTCTCCGGTGTGCAGCCTGTGATGCTCCAGGAGTTCGTAACGGTATACAAAGCACTTTCCACACTGAGCGCATTTCTGTGCAACTCTCCGCTGTGGAGCATCAATCACGGAGCTGGACGATATCAGACTCTCAGCGGACGTAGCGGGAGCTCCATCGCAGGCGGCGACGTCCCGTCACAATGCTGCTGATCGCCGCACGTCTCCGCAATAGTTTGTTCTGCATTACTGCTGCACCAAGTGTTTGTTTCCTCCTCAGATGGCCATGTTGTATCGTGTGTCGCCATATTTCCTGCGTCCTGGTGAGGAATTTCATCAGATTCTTTCTGGATTTGAAGTGTTTCTGCATCTCTGGCAGTCCTCTCCGCAGTGAGGGAGGGCGGCATAACGATGAGAAGAGCTGCTGCTCCGAGGGTGAGAGCACTGTAAAAAAAAAGAAAGAAAAAGAAGAGTGAGGGACTTTTTTCTCTACATTCATTCTGAAGTAAGGGTTTAGCTTTCCAAAGTGTCTGTTATATATCTGCAAACCGGCCTGCCAGCAAAAATGTTGTCAGTATCCATTTTTCCGGTATTGTTTCAATTAACGCTACAACAAGGAACTTCCATTTTATGTTGTTTTTTAGCAACCACTGTGCAGCGTTTGAGCACCAGATTCCCTGGTTTTGTTGTCCCAAACCACCTTTTCCTCCAGTGGGCCCAGGCTACACAACAGGGGCCTCCAGCAGGTGGCGCTATTCGCTCCCAGTGAGACAACGGCCTGCTACTGGCCAGAGGAGGGAGGCGCTGCCAGGCAGAGCCCCCCTCCTCCCTCAGGAGCGCCAGCGAAGCCGAATCCGAGTCCGTCTGCGTGGCTGATGGAGTCTGAGCGGAACTATTTTCTGCTGAACCGGGCGGATTTCCTCTGATCCGGCGCCGAATCAACCGCTATTTACGAATAGCCAGTCTTGCTAATGGGGTCATTCAGGTCAACTTGTTAAAAGTTCCTGACAGCAACTTTAATTGTTCTCTACAAATGTCAGCAAATAGTGAAATTTGTTGATAACAAGATCTAAAATGGGTTGTTTTTTTCTGACCAACTAGGAACATTTTAATTTTATAAAAAATAAAATCCCCAAACTTCCCCAAAGCAACTATATGGTACTTTTTCCTTTAGATATCACTCTCTGATGAACGGATTGTCAGTTCATTTACAATTGGGCCTGGCTGGTAGACCAGGAACACCGACTCACCGCTGGCATCCATCCCGGCCATTTGACCCCAGTGGGCCTTGCTTCTGAGCAGTACTTTAAGGTCATCCTCTTTGTATACACACGGCATGTATTCTTCTAGCCCGGAGGGTGTGTCACTCATCCACACTGCAGTCTTTATCAAATAAATAAAAGAATCATTTGATGACAAAACTCTTAAAATGCTTCACAAAGAGAACGTCTCTATGGTTTTACCTGCTTAAAGTTTGGTATGAGCAGCAACTCTTCCAATCGGGTGAAGAATTCACAAACCAGTGTCTCCAGAGCTAAATCAAAGTCAGGTCCAAACTCCACAGGAAACACATTCTGTGAGGTGTACAGGAACATTACAACGCGAAACTCATTACTGCAAAATATAACAAATGTTTTGGTTTA